>NC_133654.1:219327864-219627864 GCF_009905375.1 Apium graveolens
CTCACCCTTGCGTTAGGGACTGCTTTTCGGGGCCTTGGAGCTGACATCCAGTGGCCAGTTTTTGGTGAGGACTCTGCATACCCGCCGCCTGATACTCCACCCACTGAGGGTGATGATGATGATGACTCCGAGTAGGTATACCATGTGTTCCTTTCTACTACCTTCATTGGGGACAGTGAAGATTTTAAGTTTGGGGGTGGTAGTTAAGGAATATTTTGTGTGTGTCATATAGCTGCATTTTCATGATAGTTAGTTCATATAGTTGCATAATTTTTGCCATATAGTTTTTTTTATAGCTTTATTTGTTTGTCATATCGTGTAGCTCATGCATATGTCATGATCCCTTTTGCGATGATTGATCGACTAATTTGTGATGTTGATGCGAGTGTAGTGATAGCATTAAAGTGATGTTTAGTCGTGTAGGTTGATATGCATGCTAGAAGCACTTATATTTTCACTAAGTCTTAGAGAATGCTTAAGGGCAAGATTGTTGTTATGATCTGATTGTTTTCGAGGTTAATCTATTTATTATGCTTAGAATTCGATAATAGGTTCTTAGTGATAAAGGCATGAAAAAGAAAAAAATAGAGTAAAAATGGAATTTGTTGCTAGTTGTGGCTAGGCGTCAAATGGCTAGTGGCCGGCTCGCATGTTATGCGAGTAGTCTAGGGTTGAGCAAGATGGAGCGAAACGCACTTGCTCAGAAATTTTGAAATCAAAAAAAAAAGAAAAAAAAGAAAAAAAAATATAGAAGAAAAAAGAAAAGAAAAAAGTATGTGTTTCTGCATAATTGATCACGAGTGGGCTCTTTAGTATTCGAGTTATTAAGTTCTTAGGGGACTTTATGCCTAGTGACCTAAGGCTTTTAGAGTCTGGGATCCGCTAACCTAACGCTCGTTACATGGATACCATTGTATAAGTCTTTTGTGGACCTCACTCATTGCACGGTCAAATAAGCATTATTTGTGTGAATAAAAAAACATGATTCCGTAATAAGCTCCAGAATTCTTGTAGTGTTATAAGTCACTTTGTGCCTAGAATTTTTATTCTTTGTATAATCATGTGATTGTCTTGAGGATAGTTGAGTCATAATAATTGGTCTAGTTCCGAAGCATATCTGTTAAGCATCCGCACACACCACGTTCCTGGCTGTATGTTCGTTTGCATGATTTGATTGATCTTTGATCGCCTAACTGCATTTGTTGATAGGTTGCAATTTGGTTGGTTTGTTCGTAGTAAGGGGGATCGCTGCATTTTCATATAGATCGCATTCATGCATGTTTTTATTTGTTTTTGAGTCTGTGAGGCTTGAGGACAAGAATCGATTTAAGTTTGGGGGTGTGATAAGTGACATTTTATACCACTTAGAACATCTTAAAATGGCTTAAATTGGTGCCTTGAAATCAAGTATTTTGTGTATTTGATGCGTTTTTCTAGTGTTTATGCATTTCAGGGTATTAGTTGCATTTCGGAGGAGTAATCATCAAGAATAAGCCTTGGCATGTGTTCACCATTGCGAGAGGAAAGAAAGGGGCAGATTACGGCAAAGAAACGGAGCTAACTCAGGAAAAATCCAGTAGGGTCCTGAGCGCCCGCTCAGCTATGCTGAGCGGCCGCGCAGGGTCGGGAAATTAAATAATTATTTTAAGACTTCTACTTCTATTTGGCTTCCAACTTCTATGTAATCTGAGTTTTATGGGACTATTATATAAGTAGATTTGGAGATGTTTTCACAAAGAGGATCGTGGTATTAAGCAAGGAGCAAAGGAGATAAGGAAGAAGACCATTTTAGCACACAGCAATGAAGAGGAAGCATACTTTCTTGTGATTCTTATTTCGTTGTAACGCTGGATGCTAGTTTTCTTACTTTGAACTTAATTACTCTTGTGACGTACTCCGATTTAATATAATTAGTTTAGTTATTATTTTCTTGTGTTTGTTTATCATGATTTCATATGAACCCATGATGACAATAAGTGCTATTATGGGCTAATCGTGATCATGGGGTCGCAACGGATTTACTATGGAATTCTTTAGTTAATTGTTTAATGCTTAGTGTGTGATGATTGTATGATATCTAGTATTGGTTGTGCGTATTCGTCTTATGTGTGTCGCGAACATATAAGATAGGGTGTTAATCTCTTGTGAAGCGACGGTGGATCTTGAGATTTAGAACTTGCCATGCTAGCATAGGTTCATGTATGATGTGCATGATTAGTGGGTAACTCTAACATTTTTATTCGCTTTGTGTAATCAAAAGGAATAACTTGTGCTTAAATCGTTATGTTGTCAATTTCTGTAAACATATAGGAACTCAACATAATTGATGATTATTCAACTTATATCTTAATTGTGGATGCTTGGTAGAATGGTATTAGTACAACGGAAGTTGGCTTTTATTAGTTTCGTGTTATTCGATTAATATCATCACTGTTGCATGCTAAGGATAATAACAATAACTATTGAAGGAAGTAATAATGAAGTTGTGATCTCATGAGTGTTTTAATATTGATAATTTGAAGTGTTAATTAAGTGATTAATTAAGTAATTAATTGTAGTTAATATTTAGTCAACAATTCTAAGTGTTAGTGTCTTAACATTGAGAAGTAATCATACGTTGGTGCGTGAGTTTAATTAAACAATAATTAGTCTGAGTCTCTGTGGGAACGAACTAGAAAGTATTCTATATTACTTGTGAACGCGTATACTTGCGTAAATATTAGCGCATGTTTTCGCCCTAACAGAAGGTGAAGATGCTCATGTACCTGGAGGCTACAGATCCAGACTATCTCGACGTAATTAATGATGGACCCTACATGCCAACAAAACTGGTGCCTGTAACTCCTACTGTTGCTGAACACTATCAGTTGAAGGAGAAGAGTGAGTGGACACCAGAAGAGAAAGTAGTTGTGCTGAAAGATGCAAAGGTAAGAAACATTTTGCATAACAATCTTGATCCTGTGATGTCAAACAGGGTTATAGCCTACAAGACTGCCAAGGAGATCTGGGATGCTCTTGAAACTCAATGTCAAGGAACCATGGCCATCAAAAAGAACAGAAAGGTTGTTCTGATTCAAGAATATGAACACTTTGAGGCCAAGCTTGATGAAAGTCTCACCGACATCTATGACAGATTTCTCACCCTGCTCAACAATCTGTCTTTGGTGGGAAAGGTGTATGATCGAGAGGATTCAAATACTAAGTTTCTGAGAGCCTTGAATGAAGAATGGGAGACACATACTTCAATCATACGACATCAATATAATTTGGAAATAATCACTCTGGATGAAGTCTATGGCATGCTGATAACTCATGACTTGGAAGTCCAGCAAAGGAAGGAGAGGAAAAGCAACAAAGTTAAATTAGTATCTTTGAAAGTGAATGCTAAAGCTTCAAAAGAAAGGTCTGTTGAAGTTGCAAGGAAAAAGAACAATCTACCAGAATCAGATACTGATGATTCATCATCAAATCCTAATGATGATACTGATTCTGAAACTGATGAGAACATGACAGATTCTGATGTCATGCAAATGGATGCATTGCTGGTTAAGGGCTTTAGGAGGATGTAATTCAGGAAGTCTCAGAAGAATAGAAGCTTCAGGAAGAAGTTTACTGGAGGGGGAAGGAAGTCAACTGAAAGAAGAGATGGAAAGGACTCTAAAGCTGGAAAAGTAGACATGTCGAAAATCAAGTGCTACAACTGTGATGAACCTGGTCACTTTGCTACAAAGTGCAAGAAGATAAAGCATGACAAAGGGAAGAACAAAGCCCTGATTACATCAAGCAAGAATTGGATGGACTCCTCTGATTCTGAAAATGAAGATACATGCTATGCACTGATGGCTAGCTTTGATGATCCTGCTTCCTCTGATTCTAAGGTATCAACCTCCTTCTTCTATTTTGATACTGAAGATATATCTGAACTGTAATATATTCTTAAGTCTCTCCATGGAAATTTCAAAAATAAGATTCTAGAGAACAATAGACTGTTAACTGAAAATGAAAGGTTAAAGTCTAGGAATGATCAGTTGGAGTCTGACTTAGTAAATCAGATTGAAATTCAGAAAGAATATGAGAAAGCTAAATATACAGTAAAGGTACTAGAAGCTAAGTACGGTATGTTAGAAAATGAATTAGAAAATGAGAGGAAAACTCTTAATGCCTGGTCAGGCAAAAAGGTTCATGAGATGATCACTAAGAAAAACTAGAAAGAATGTCTTGGTTATGTAGATGGAATTAAGGATGTTGACACTGAGAATAAGACTACTCTAAAACCTCTTGTTAAGTTTATCTCTTCAGAAGCTGATGAACCCAAATCCATCTATGAAAAGGGTTCAACATCAGAATCTCAAGAAAAATCAGTAAGTGATAAATCTCAAAGAAAGGAAAACAAGAAAACCATTGAGACTGTTAGAACATAGGACTTTTATCTAAATGATAATTGAAAAAGAAATTATCTGAAGTTACTGACAAACCTCAAGTAAAAAGTCCTAAAAGGAACAGGAATGGTAAGCAAGGTATTTCTAAGGATTCTAACTATAAGTTTGTACCCAATGCTCCTAGAAAAACTTATTTTAACTGTGGTAATATTAATCATCTTGCTATTGATTGCAGGAGGAGTAAGAAAATGAAAACTGCTATTCCAGAGTCTGATGTTAGGGGTAGATCAGTATTTTATAAACCACAAAATCCTTGTTTTCATTGTGGTAGTAGTTGGCATTTGATTTATACTTGTAGTTCCTATCATAAGCTGTACCACAACTATTATGAACCTTTGCCTAAATTTAATAAAGTTGCTTGTGTGCTCAATTCTTCTAGTTTCACTAAATTTGCTTTTGACAAGACAAATCATGACAAAGGAAAAACTGTTAGAAGTATTCCTAAATCACAAAGGCTTAAGCTGTCCAAAAAGAGGGCCCAACAAGTATGGGTCCTTAAAAATCCTTCTAATTAATTATTCCTCTGACTGCAGGGTAACAAGAAAAATACTCTTGTCTTGGATAGTGGATGTTCAGGACACATGACTGGAAATAAATCCCTGCTGTCAGAATTTGAGAAAAAGGCTGGCCCAGATGTATCTTATGGAGATGGAAATGTAGGATACACTCTGGGATATGGCAACTTGATAATTGGAAAAGTAGCAATGGAGAATGTAGCTCTGGTAGAAGGACTGAAGCACAATCTTCTTAGCATCAGTCAAATCACTGACAGAGGTTATCATGTGGTATTCTATGACTCATACTATGAAGTTGTTCATAACAAGTTAAATAAAATTGTCTTGATAGGATACAGACATGGCAATATATATGAAGCAAGGCTGCATGAAAGTCTTGAGAAAGAAGCTACTTGCCTTATCTCAAAGGCATCAGTAGATGAGAGCTGGAACTTGCATAAGAAGCTCTCACATCCCAACTTCAATTCAATCAATGAACTTGCCAAGAAGGAGCTAGTAAAAGGATTACCAAATATGCTATACTCATCTGATGGTCTTTATGATGCTTCCCAAAAGTCCAAACAGAGAAGAGTATCCTTCAAAAGTAAAACATAATTCTCTATTTCTGAGCCATATCACATGTTATACTTGGATATCTTTGGACCAGTGAACATAATATCTATCAACAAGAAAAGGTACACACTTGTAATTGTTGATGATTTCACTAGATATACTTGGGTTTATTTTCTACATAGGAAGGATGAAACTCCAGAAATTCTTCTGGATCACATAAGGAAAATTAAAAATGGATCCGCCCACAAAGTGAAAATTCTGAGAAGTGATAATGGCATTGAGTTCAAGAACTCAAAAATGGAGGAAGTCTGCAAGTACAAAGGCATACAACAACAATTCTCAGCTCCTGATACACCTCAACAAAATGGCGTTGTTGAGAGGAAGAACAGAACCTTGATTGAAGCTGGCAGGACTCTGCTAGAAGAAGGAAAGCTACCCACTTACTTATGGGCTGAAGCAGTAAACACAGCATGTTATACTCAGAATATCACACTATTAAACAGACATGGTGTTACTCCTTATCAGATG
This sequence comes from Apium graveolens, assembly GCF_009905375.1. Taxonomy (NCBI): domain Eukaryota; kingdom Viridiplantae; phylum Streptophyta; class Magnoliopsida; order Apiales; family Apiaceae; genus Apium; species Apium graveolens. The sequence continues at coordinate 219,333,899 of NC_133654.1, forward strand.
CTGAAAGAAAAGAAGCCCAGCCTCAAACATCTTCATGTATATGGATGTAAGTGCTTTGTTTTGAGAACTCATACTGATCAGCTAGGAAAGTTTGAATCAAAAGCTGATGAAGGAATCTTTGTTGGATACTCACCATCAAGAGCATACAGAGTTTTCAATCTGAGAACAAATACTGTAGTTATCTCAATAAATATATCTTTTGATGATAAGAAGGTTCCTGGTTTTGAAGAAGACATTCATGAAAGTCTAATCTTTGCAAATTAAAATGCATTGTTGGAATCTGGATCAAACTCTATGAACTGTCAAATACTGATGATCCAAATCTTGATTCTCCTTCAGATTCTGAAGATAATCATTGTACTAACGAACATGCACACGTTGAGGGGGAGCAACAGCAAGGTTTAGCTGATGGTACTAACACTGAAGAATTAACTCAAAGTTCTTCTCAATCTGATCATTCAGAATCCAATGTTGATTCAACATCAGATGGACATGATTCAAGTCCCAAAAATTCATCAGGAGATAACAGCACATATTCAAGGGTAGCCTCAAATGCATTTAATGAGGCATACAATTCAGGGGGAGCATCTAGCTCCAGAAGGACACTTCCCAGTGCCAGAAAATGGACTAAAGATCATACTCCTGATCTGATCATTGAAAATCCTGATGAAGGTGTAAAGATAAGGAGTGCAACTCAAAATGAATGTTTATATCACAATCTACTTTCAAAAGAGGAGCCAAAGAAAGTAGAAGATGCACTTAAGGATGCAGATTGGGTCATAGCTATGCAAGAAGAGTTGAATGAGTTCGAAAGAAATGAAGTATGAAAGCTGGTGCCTAGACCTTAAAACAGGTCAATTGTAGGCACAAAATGGGTCTTCAGAAATAAGAGTGATTCTGATGGAACAATTATCAAAAACAAGGCAAGATTGGTGGCTAAAGGATATTCTCAACAGGAAGGTATTGACTATGATGAAACATTTGCTCCTGTTGCTAGGCTGGAAGCTATCAGAATTTTCTTGGCATATGCTGCACACAAGAAATTTAATGTCTTTCAGATGGATGTCAAGAGTGCATTTCTCAATAGAGAACTTGAAGAGGAAGTCTATATTGAATAGCCACCAGGTTTTGTGGATCCTAAACATCCTGATTATGTTTATAGACTTGACAAAGCACTCTATGGACTAAAGCAAGCACCTAGGGCATGGTATAAGACTCTTGCTCAGTTTCTACTGGAAAATGGATTCAAAAGGGGTATAATAGATAAAACTTTATTTTATTTGAATCAGGGTAAAGATCTGCTTTTAGTTCAAATTTATGTGGATGATATCATTTTTAGATCAACTAATCAAAAACTGTGTGATTAGTTCTCAAAGTTGATGTAATCAAGATATCAAATGAGCATGATTGGAGAGATGAGTTACTTCTTGGGATAGTAAATTAAACACACTGATAATGGCATCTACATTAATCAGTCAAAGTACATAAAGAATCTGCTAAAAAGGTTTAATATGCAAGATAGTGCAACATCAACTACTCCAATGGCAACTGTTACAAAGCTTGATCCTCATGAAGGTACAGCAGTTGATGTCTCAAATTACAGAGGTATGATTGGTTTTCTTTTGTACCTAACGGCTAGTAGGCCAGACATTATGTTTGCCACCTGTCTGTGTGCAAGATTTCAGGCAAATCCTAGGGAGCCTCATCTTATTGCAGTATAGAGAATTTTCAGATACCTCAAGGGTACTGTATCACTTGGTCTCTGGTATGCAAGGGAAGCTGATTTTGAGTTATGTGGTTATTCAGACGCTGACTTTGCTGGATATAAAATAGACAGGAAGAGTACATCTGGGAGCTGTCAGTTTTTGGGAGGCAGATTAGTCTCATGGTTCAGTAAGAAACAAAAATCTATTTCTACTTCAACTATTGAGACTGAATATATTGCAGCTGGGAGTTGTTGTGCTCAGTTGTTATGGATGAGAAATTAGCTCATGGACTATGGATTATCATTTTCTAAAATTCCTATTTATTGTGATAATCAAAGTGCTATTATTATGACAGGAAACCCAGTGCAACACTCTCTTACTAAACATATCAGCATCAAATATCATTTTATAAGAGAGCATGTCATTGAAGGAATGATTGAGCTTCATTTTGTTCCCGCTGAGCAGCAGCTGGCTGATATCTTCACGAAGCCATTACCTGAAACAACATTTACAAAGCATGTCAATGAACTTGGTATGGTTAGTTGGGACAGATAAATTCTTTTAAATTTATATTTGATCAAATCCTGATGTATATTGATCAAATCCTGATATGTCCTAAATGTTGTTCAAGATATTAAACTGGGAATTTGTGATTTAATTTATTATATGCAAGATAAATTTTAAGTAAATTTATTTGCTAAATGTGCATGTATGAATATATATCATTTTCATTATTGCAAATCAATCTAGGGAGACGCGTCTTAATAAAACATCTTTTGGTTAAATTATTAAGTTAATTCTACACTTACTAATCAATCAGTCTCCTAGTCCCTTGATATTCCCTCGGTTATTTAAACCATCATTCCTATTTAGTTCAATCATCTCTTCCAACACACGAAACACTCTTTCCACTTTCATTTCTCATATTTCTTCTTCTCTATCACAAACATGGTTCTTTACAACATGTTCTTAAACTATGAAAACTTCAAAGTGGAATTCAGCTGTAAAGACCGGCAACAGGAATGGCATATCACTGCCATTCCTAATGAAGTGTGGAACTCGGTTCCATAGGAGATTCTGACAGATCTCCTGTTCTTTGAGATGGATTATCGTCTCCATCTTGATCATCTGGAGGAGGAAAGCCGAGAAGTTTTTCGTCAGCAAGAACAGATCATTCATCTTGCTTTGCTCTTCGTGGAGAGTAGGAGGAACTAATAAAAATTATCATGTCCTTCTATTTAGACTAGGATTTTCTTGTAATCATCTTTTGCATGTAATCAAAATTTCATGAAATGTACTTCTTTGATCTTTTAATTAAATTCCTTTTGTTTACAAGATTTTGTCTATATTTTTGGCTGTGTATGCATGTGAGTGTTTTTATTGTAGCATGTTAATCTCAACATCACACTATTAACATATATCTTTTTATGATTCTTGAGATTAAAATTGCGGTCTTCTGATAAGCTTGAGTGTTTTTGACAAACACTGAAGAACTTGAATCGTCAAATCCTGAGGTCAAATCCTGAGCTCAAATCCTGAGGTCAAATCCTGACGATGTCAAATCCTGACAGATAAGAGGTACCAAATACTGATGACAGGTCAGCTTTTTTTAATTTAGAATATTATTGACAAATGATTTCTGAATTGTTTAATGCTAAAAAAGTGATTGTCTTCTTAATTACTGTTTAAAAGTGGATAAACTGTTGAACAAAGTCACACAGTGATTTACTACAAGAGCAGTGCTTTCTTTGTTGCTGATTCCGCATATAACTCCACTTTCTACTCCAATTCTTCAGTAATTATCCTCTATCAGAAGTCTAATTAACCAAAGCTTCCTTCTCCAAGTGTTTTACATCAAATTAAGCTTTGCAAACTTATATTTGCATCAGAACCTCTGTGACACATATTATCATACACACAGCCTCACTATTCACATCTAACGAATATCTTTCCTCAAAACCTACAAGCATCATGTCATCTTCTGAACTTTCACCCCTCTTCAGTAAAACCACCATTATTCGTGGCAACACTTTTGGAACCAACAACTACTTGGCTCCACTTACACATCAGCAGTTTCCTCAATCTTTTCATGATATACAGGATTTCTTACTCTAATGTCCAATTGGATATGCTCTCACAAATTCTACTAAGGTATCATACAGGGCTATAATACAGGTATGGGATACAGCTCTAGTTAATGCAACAAATACTGGTTTCTCTTTTGAATTTAAGGGACACAGGTATGAGGTAGATGTTGATGTTCTTGTTCAAGCACTAAGATTGCCTGCCTGTGATGGTGCTCCTGACAATTATACAACTGAGCAGCTGTTTGATATGCTCAGAACTCTGAACTACAAAGGTGACATTACAACAATTGGGAAATTGACAAGAACAAAGTTAAAGAGAGAATGTAATTTCTTCTTTGATTGCATCAGCAGATGTTTCTTGAATAAGATAATAAACTTTGATGCTCTTCCCTCCACTTCTCTGAAAATTGGGTATTCTCTTCTCCATTATGGTAATTTTGACTATGGTAACACAATTCTTCAATTCATAATTGCTAGGAGAACAGATGCATCAGGTGTAACAGGATATACTAGATTTCTTCAACTGATTTTTAATTTTCTATGCCCTAATGTTGAATTTGACAATGATGAATTTTTTCCTGTATTTTAAATTTTTGAGAAGGCTATTACAGATCATATCAAAAGAGATGAAAATAATAAGTTTCAGGACTTCCCTTCCTGCCTCAGGAGGTCAGGCAATTTCTATTGAGCAAATAGACCTACTCCTTCACAAGTGCCTACAAATCCTGATGATGGCACCTCTGTTCAACTTCCTGATGTTGTGGAACAAGACACTACCCATCTTGTTTCTAATCCAAGCATTTCTTCTACCAAACAGAACTCCAATCCAGCTCCTAAATTAGCCTCCTCTGATGTCTCCCAAAAGACATCAGTTGTACTAAAGAAAAGGCTGGTTAAGAAATCCGTTCAATCTAAACAGAGAGCTCAACAAGCCTCACTGAGTGAGAGTGAGAAGAAAGAAGAATGCTTTCCAGTTCAAAAAAGAAGACTGATCATGCAAGATGATTATAACTCTGATGATCAGATGCCCATTGGGCAAAGAATGAAGACAAAGAAATCAATAATAGCAATTCTTGATGACTCTGTTGACACAACTGGAACTAAAGAGCCAACTACTTATGCTAGTACTCAGATCAAAAAGGTTCAAATGAACAAAGAAACTGCCAAGTCCAAGAACACTTCCGAGAGTATGCAGAAAAAAAAAGCTGAAGATGTGGTTAAGTACATCAGAAAGAAGAAAAAGACTCAGTCCTCTGCTATGGATGTCAGTCCACAAGAACCTAAGTCTCAAAGGGACTTAGCAACTAACAAACATCCAGTCCCACAAGAACCATCTTCTCAAATGGAAGATGCAGACAAAAAGGCTGCATAAATAATTGTTGATTTTACTCACGGTGATCTTCTTGCTGATTCTGAACAACTGTTGGAAGAAAAGAAGGTTCATCAGGATGTATTGTCAAAAGTGGATGCAGTTATTAATGATCTTATATTTGAGAAGAGTACACAAGAACCTTCACCAATGATTTCTGAAGCAGCTCATATTCCTCCGACCCCACAAGAACCATCAGTTCAAAGTACTGATGCTGGTCCAGTGCATTCTCCTGACAAATCAAATCCTGATACTATACCAAATCCTGATGTTGACCAACTTTCCATTCAAGCAGCTCCTACTGATGATTCATTGTTGCTAGCTAGTTTGTCAAAGCATCCTGATGCATTGTTTGTTCCTCCATTGTCATCACTGCAACTTGAGGACTCACCTTCAGGTACTGCTTATTTTCCTCTGTTTTTCTCAATATTTGTATGATTATAAATAGTCTCTTATTTGAGGTTACCTCTATTTATATGACAAGCATACTACTCCTCTCAGCCCTCTCTTATTTCTTTGCAAAATGTGTGATTGTGCCACTCTGTGAGACTATGTGAAAATACTATGTGAGAAAATCAAATTCTGAGTGGCAGTCTCCTGTACTTGAAAAAGGAGAGGTAGTCTTAAGAAAAGAATTTTATAAGTTTTTCTTTGCTTATAAACTTTCTTATATGAGAAACATATTACTATTCAAAGTAATATATTGTGTGAGAAGTTATGAGATCACTTGAAAAGAAAAGAGAGATTTAGGTGTTACATTGTTTTCTATTTCAGGATCTCATCAGAAACAGATAATTATTGCTAAGGATCCTCTTAAAGGCAAAGCAATTCTACCGAGCTCTGTAAATTCTTCTGAGGGTCTGTCTTGCTCTGTTCCTGATCAAGACAGTAATCCTGATGATCCTGACACAGCTCAGCTGAAAACTGCTATTGATGCATCTAAGAAGTCCAATATTGGTTCTTCTTCATATTTCAATGCTGATCCTTCTTATTACAATGCTGATGCTGAGCATTTTCGAAAGGCTGAATGGGATTTTACATGGAGAGATGCACTTACTTATATCTCCTCAGCTGTTGGTATGCAACATGTTCACAGGGTATATGATGGACTTCAAAACCCTGACCTCAAATTGCATCTCAAGGCTTCTACCATCTCTGTGAAAGGAATTCTCTCTGAACTTGGTGCTATGAAGACATCTCATGCTACTTTATAGAACAAAATTGATGCTTTTATGGTTAATCCACTTACTTCAGCTGAACTCCTAAGTGTGAAGAAAGCTGTTAAAGTTGTGGTTCAATCTCAACAAAGCATGGATACTCGATTATCTTCCTTGGAAGATAAAGTGTTTTCGATGGCTGATAAACTGGATGCTATATTTTCTCTTCTTTCAAATCCTGATGCCAAAAAGGGGGAGAAGATAGCTGTCACAAAATGTACACCTGACTCTATTCAGTGGAAAGATAAAGATACTGATGATGATGGTGATAAGAATCCAGTTGCTAATGTTCAAATTTCTCTGTTAGGTCACACACACTGTAGAGGGGGTGAATACAGTGTAAAATACAATCAAATCGAACTTTAATATCTTAAGTAACAGAAAACAAACTTTATTGAAACAATAAACTCTGTTACAGTATGGAACTGTTACCTCTCAGTGATGAACAAATATCACGAGAGCTGCTAGGGTTACAATGAATAATCTTCTCGAATATGATAACAATTATAGTGTAAACCCTATGTCTGTGTTTATATACTACACAGTTACAAGATAATCGCTAATTGATATGGAATATAATTCTGCTTCCTAAAATATATCAATAAGATATCTTTTCTTCCAAGTATTCCATTCTTCACGGAACTCCTTCTTCATGCATATCTCTTCTTATGTTTATCTCGATCTTCTTTCCTTTAATCAGCTACTGTCCTTATCTGATCGTTCTTCAGCACTTAAGTTCTGATATCCAACTTCTGATGATTATCTCCTGATAATATAAGTACTGATATCCTTAAGTCCTGACTTTCAGTATAAGTACTAATTCCCAGTTAAGTACTGATTTGTCCTGTTAAGTAAGATCTGAAAACTAAACATAAATCATATTAGCCATGACATTATCAAATATATCTAACAATCTCCCCTAACTTGTAAATTAGCATAATATACAAGTTTAACAGATATTTGATGATGTCAAAAATATTAAGTACAAATGTATGAGAATTAGACTAGATAACTACAACTTATAGTCCTTAAAGCTTTACCAATATTTAACTTCTGATAACAGCTTCAGTCTGTACAAATATCAGAATTTAAGCAGTTGTAGATCTTCGACTTGGCTTCATCTTCTGATCTCTCTGATGTCAGGAGTTGTTCTGAGATAGTTCTTCAACAAACATCTTTCAGCATATCTAAGTTCATCAATCATCCTCCTTTTAGCATCTTTAAGCTCTGCAGTATCTTCACCAATTTGAAAGATTGCAGCCCTGAGATCATTAATCTTTGCTTTTCTTATATCCTGATCCAGTCTGATCAAATAAGCTTTATCAGACTCAAGATTGAATTCCACAGCCATGTACCCTAGAAAGGTAGTTATCATCTTAGCAGTGTTGGGCTTCATTTCAACTATATCACCCTTGTGATCTCTGTACTTTGGAACATATGTGCTGTCAGACTTAACAGAATTAAGCCTTTTCTGTCTCTGAATCTGATCCTTCAAATAGTTTGCAGCAGTTCCTGTCAATCTGTCATCCACTTGAAATAAGAATAGTACATGCTCCAATTCTTCAAAATACTTCAATGGAATGGCATTTTGCCTTATATGATAAACCCTACCATCTGTCATGAAATACAACAAGATGTATTCTTTCAAGTAGGTATGGTAAACCATTTGTACAGATTCCAGTTGATTCAATCTCTCAGGAGTTGCTCCAATACCTGGTTCACTCAAGGAAGTTGGATCATTGGTAGTTTTATGTATTCTTCTTTCATCAGCACTTCCCAATCCAGTTTTATCTCTTGCTTCCTTTCCAGTAACTACTCTTGCTTCAAAACCACTTGCAGCAGTCTTCAAAGGTTGAGTCTGTTTTGCTTTAGTGAATCCTGGTAGGAGTGTCTTTGGTCTAACTTCTGATATCAAGTTAACTTGAGCTGTGTCAGAGATTACTTGCTTCTTAGAAATATCAGAACTTACTTTCTCTTGACTCTGAACAACTTGAGCCATGTCAGAGGTTGTTTTAAGAACTTTTCTTGAAGTCAGAGCAAGATCATCCTTTTCATCAGTGATTTCTTCATTCTCAGGAGGCACATAAACCTTGATAGGTTCACCAACCTTTTCTTTACCCTTGGATCTTGGATCTATATACGGTTGTGATTTAGCCAATGTTGCTTCAGCAATTGTCCTTTCTTTTATCACAATGCCTTTGAGTTTTGGAAGTGTCTTTTTACTAGAAGCTTCAGATTTAGATGTGACTTTCTCTGATTTAAGTCTGGCTTCTTCTTCTATTAAACTCCCCAAGTCCATTCCTGGATTTTCCTGAAGAAATAACTGTCTTGACATTTCTTCATCGAGATCTAAAAGTTCTTCAGAACTTATCCTTTTACCAGTAGCAGAACTAATTCTTTTCCCAGTATCAGAACTTGTCCTGTGACTTGTGATTTCAGCTTTTCTTGATGTGAAACCTATACCTTGACTATGACCTCTACCCATTCCAGAGCTTCCTTGATCATCCTTTCCATCATCTTTTTCTTTCAGTGTTTTTTCAGGCTTGCATTTGGACTTAATTACTTTCTCCCCCTTTTTGGCATCAGCAGGTAGTAGAAGAGAGACAAGCAATTCCACTGAGGCTTGGATTTCAGTAAGTTGAGATTGCTGAGAAGCTTGATTTTTCAGAATATCATCAATCTGAGCTTGTTGTGTTTCTTGAGTCTTCTCAATATAAGCAATCCTGTCAAAGGTAGGTTGGAAGAACTTTTTCTTATCAATCTTGTGAACTTGTTCTTGCTTCATTAGTTCTTCCCTTAAGAGATGTAAATCTGCATGAGTATTTGAATGAAGACCTTGTAAATGTTTAGTACTCAATGCAGTGACTCTAAGCTGGGTTTTGAAATCATCAGAATTTAACATTTCATCAGCTTTAGTCAAGTGCTCAGCAAGATGCTTTTCAGTTGGAACACAGGAAACTGAGTTCCATTCCTTAGTCCACTCTTGTCCTGCAGGAGTTTCACTCCAAGGCACTGGTGCTTCTCTGGTAACAAACTTCTTAACAAGTTCAGACTTAAGAGTAGTTTGTTGAGGAGTATGTCCTGAAGGACCTGCTACATCAGCATCTGCATTTGGAGCAGCATCACCAGTATCTCCAGCATTTGCAGCATCAGAACTTACAGAATCAGGATCTTCTGATAAAACAACAGTGTGAGCAGCAATGGAGGCTTCAGCATCCTTTAATTGCTGATATGGTTCAAAGTTCTGATCAACAGCCATATCCCGATGCTCACATATATTCTGATCATCAGCATTTAGATGCAGAGAAGGTGTAGTAGATAACTCTGGAGTTTGAACAGCATCAGTAACAGGTGTTGTTGATGGATTATTTGCTGTTGGAGCTTCTAACAGACTTACTTCAGGCACAACCAAGTTTTGAACATCAATAGCAGCACTTGTGCCTGGATCAACAGGAGATACAGATTGTGTGTTGGCCTTTTCAGAGACAGCTTCCTGAGATGGAGTTGATGGAGAAGAAGTGACTTTAGCAAATTCCTTTTCTTGTGAGATCAGAGATTCATGATCCCCTTCCTTAGCTGCTTCCTCTTCATCATCTGAAACTGGCCTATTTGCCCTCTATTTCTTGTATCTCTTTGTAGATTTGGATTCCTTGGGAGTTTCAGGAACTGTCATTCTTCTAAGCCTCTTGAGAAGCCTAGATCCCCCAATTCCAGAATCCTTCTGAGAAGTCTCTTTCTCAGCTTCATCAATAACAGGTTCTGAAGAAGGAATCTGTTCCTCAGTATCAGATTCATCTCTCAAGGCAATCCTCCTTCTCTTTTGAGGTGTTTGAGGAACAATCTTTGTCCTCTTAGGTTTAGAAGATGAAGGCTTCATAGTAGGTACTGAGGTTGAGGGTTGAACTGTCTGTGAAGTGGAGAGATAGGATTTGATATATTGCCTGAGGGTTGGTTGAGTAGAATGGGTGGTAGGTGCTGATGGTTGTTGTGGTGTTGGGGAGGTTGTTGTTGGTTGGACATCAGAATAAACAGATCTATAAGTATCAGGATCAGCATTTACTAAGATCTGTTTGACAGATTGAGGAATCTGTAGAGGTCTAACCACTGATTTCTTAGTGTCAGCATTTATCAGGTCATTGAAGTAACGTTTTGTAACCTTAAAAGGTGGAGTTGAGGAATTGACTAATTGAGGTTCATCAGTACAAAAAGTATATATAAGTTGACAGAATCTAGCAAAGTACACAACATTCCTATCCTCTGTCATCCTATCCCCAATAAAACCAATTATAGCAGTTGCAAAATCAAAATGAGTTTGGTTTATAATAGCATACCCGATGTGCTGACACATTATAGGAAGAGCATCAAAATTTGAACACTTGTTCCCAAAAGCTTTAGTGATGCAGTCGAAGAAGAAGCTCCATTCTCTTCTGATCTGAGCCCGTTTCAACTGCCCAAGCTTTGCCAAACTCTGTTCATATCCCAAACTGGCCATTAACTCCTGAAGAGCTGATTCCTATGGAATTGAAAAAGTACATCCTTCTGAGAGATGTAGAGCCTTGCGTATTGTACCAGGAGTGACTGCATAAGAAGAATCACCCACTTCGAAAACAATACTAGGAGTACCATATGTACCACCATTATCAAAGTGCCCAGTCCGCCAAAACGTCAGAACTTGTTGGCTTGAAAAGACTGAAGGCTGAGTCAATGCATACCCAATTTCACTATATGCAAGAAGATCTTGCACAAAATGCAGTTCAGATGGAGCTTCAGCATGATCAAGAATTGTAGCATAGTTATTTGGAACAAACTTAGCTCCATCAATGATTAAATCCTTAGGTGCCATGTGAAAAATTTAGATTTAAGAGTGCCTGTTAGGTGTTTGATAAAATGTCTGTCTGAAAAACCAACGTTAGAAGAAGAAGGAGAGTAAAAACAAGTAGAGAGAAAAAGTATGAAGGGAAATAAAAGATTAAAAAATCCTCTCTCTCTTACTTATACTCTAAAAAAAATGTTACTGTTGGACACCTGTCAGACATGCAGTAATAACGGATAGTTACTGAGCTCGAGAAAACAGTAATCATTACTTACCCACTTGTAGTTTTTCAAGGAAAAACCGTTCCACTTACCCAGTTATTCCATTAATGACGGTGAAACAGTTTTAATTCAAAATTGAAACTATTCCCACTTATTTAATTCTTTCTCACTTCAACATCAATATTCTGAAAATAAATTCGAGTGAGAATGACCAAAATAAATCAGATGAGGAAGTACTGATAAAGGAAAATCAGAACTTAAATTAAAACAGAATTTATATGGTCATCAGAATATGATTATTTATCAGAATTTACCAATGCATTACAAATGATCTCAGAGACAAAATCTTGAAACAAAAACAAATTTCATTAATATATCAAGATAATACATTCATGAAATTGAAATTACATCAGAACTTATACAAGATTTCCCTAAGCTGCTAAACCTAACATCAACAGCCTTAGTCCTAGCTCAAGAAGCAGGGCAAGGATGATGATGAAGAAAAACAGGAAGAAGAAAATAAATCATTTCTTCTTCCGACTCTCGACAAACAGAACGGCGAGTCGAATGATTCACTCTTGCTAGCGGAGAGCTTCCATCCTTTCCTCCTCCAATCGCTCCAGATGGCGATGGTAATCCATATAGAAGAACAGGAGGTGGGTGAGTACCTCCTGTGGGACAGAGTCCCATATCTCATCAGGAATGGAAGTGACGTGCCATTCCTGCTGCCAGTCGGCACAACGTAGCTCCATATTGAAGGTTTCGTAGTTCAAAAACATGTTGTATCTGACCATGGTGTTTTTGATGAAAAGAGAAAAAAAAATATGAAGGTAAGGTGAGTTTGTGAGAAAAGATTTGATGAGAAGGCTGATGTGAAGTGGTTGCTTATATAGGCAAGAGAATGCCAGGAGACGAAAAGAAATTTAAAGCTGACAGGTAGAATTAATTCTACCTCGTCTCCCCAGACTTGGAAAAAGAAAAACATTCATTGGAAAGAGAAAACATGATTTAATGCGCACAAGAAGCAAGTAAAAGTTGACTGTTCAAGTACGAGTACCACTAACCCTAACCATAGTGACTATTAATCTTCCACTTCAACATATTCAGATTTAAACTGAGACTGTTTCCAAATTTTATCCACAAATAAGTCAAGTAAGGAATCATACGTTAATATCAGAACTTAGACTTATATCAGAACTTATCAATCATCAGAACATAATTTCTTAACTCGAAAAAGAAATGCCTATCTTAGTAAGTCCTCTCACAAATTTTGATTTATATTCTTCAGAACTTAATCATCAGAATATGTAATCAGAACTTGTCCTCAGAATTTGTGCAATGTAACACAATGACTGTTCATCTAAAACAACATAGATCACCACAATAATTTTCATCATTCATATGGAGTGATTAGTGTGTGCATTAAGCTAAATATCAGACAAAGAGTAAAGTCTGATTCACTTCAGTACATCTTAGAAATAATGCATAACTAAAACTTTCCTACAGAGCTGTCATTATCCTGAAACCTACTGATGAATGAGTTCATGCTTGAGTCCACCTCAACTATTTTGTGCTAATTTTATGCATCTTTTTAAATTCCATTTCACAGTGGCTTCTCAGTGTAAGTGAGTCACGACTGCTTATCAGAATTTATGCTATTATCAGAGTATTTCTCCAGTAATCATAGAGTGTGAAAAGTCACCAAGAAAATATTTTGCTTTTCTAATGCATATTTACTTAATACCAGCAATGCACTTGGGTCGTCCCTTCCACATTTTTACTCTAGATCTCAAAGGAGTACCTGATTTTATTCTTTGATCCTTTTGCTTTTTCTTTTGATAAGTGAGGTTTATCAGCACTTAGTGCATTCAGCAGATTTACTAGTATCAGAACTTAATAGATGAGTAGCATTATTCTAATTTGTGACTTAGTAATAAGATAAACAAAGTAAACTCAACTAAGCTCAATTATCAGAATTTGCTTGTGTCAGTAGATTTCCACAGAAATAATTACTTCTTACATGGGATCCCTTATTTATTGAAGACTACTAGTTCAGCATCTAGCACAGTTATCCTCATTGGATTGAATAGTTACTTAAACAGACATATCACTTATCAGAGTTTAGAAACATATATCAGACAACAGTCAGTACTTAAATTTGTCAATTACACAAAGAGATTAAATTATGTAAATACTGATCATAAAGTCTGATATAACAGAACAAAACTAAGCAGATTTAGAGAAAGAACCTGAAACCATTCTAAGTTCATTTACCAATCTTGTAAAAGTGGCTTCATACAATGGTTTTGTGAAGATATCTGCTAGTTGTTGATCTGTTGGAACAAAGTGCAATTCCACTGTACCTTCATCCATATGTTCCCTTATGAAGTGGTACCTGATGCTGATGTGCTTTGTCATAGAGTGTTGAACTGGATTACCTGTCATAGTAATAGCACTTTGATTATCACAGTAAATAGGGATTTTGAAATATGTTAACCCATAATCCAGTAACTGATTCTTCATCCAAAGAATCTGTGCACAACAGCTTCCTGCAGCAATATACTCTGCTTCTGCAGTTGATGTGGAAATTGACTTTTGTTTCTTGCTGAACCAAGAAACCAATCTGCCTCCAAGAAATTGGAAGATTCCACTTGTGCTTTTCCTGTCAATTTTGCAACCTGCAAAATTTGCATCTGAGTAACCTATTAGTTTAAAATCTGATTCTCTAGGATACCACAATCCCAGATCAGCTGTTCCTTTAAGATACTTGAAAATTCTTTTCACAGCTGTTAAGTGAGGTTCTCTTGGATCTGCTTGAAATCTTGCACAAAGACAGGTAGCATACATGATATCAGGTCTACTAGCAGTTAGATAGAGTAGAGAGCCAATCATACCTCTGTAATCAGTAACATCTACTGATTTACCAGTATCCTTATCCAGTTTTGTTGCAGTGGCCATGGGAGTGGATGCACTTGAACAATCTTGCATTCCAAATTTCTTCAGCAAGTTTCTGGTGTACTTAGTTTGACAAATAAAAGTGCCTTCTTCATTCTGCTTGACTTGAAGGCCCAGAAAATAGCTAAGTTCCCCCATCATACTCATCTGATACCTTGACTGCATCAGTTTGGCAAACTTCTTGCAAAGTCTGTCATTTGTAGACCCAAAAATGATATCATCAACATAAATCTGGACCAGAAGTAAGTCCTTTCCATGGTTGAGGTAGAACAGTGTTTTGTCTATTGTTCCTCTGTTGAATCCACTTTCCAGAAGAAACTGAGCTAAAGTCTCATACCATGCTCTAGGAGCTTGCTTAAGTCCATAAAGTGCTTTATCAAGCCTGTAGACATAATCTGGATGTTTGGAATCTACAAAGCCTGGAGGTTGTTCAACATATACTTCCTCCTCTAATTCTCCATTGAGAAAAGCACTTTTCACATCCATTTGAAAGACAGTAAAATTTTTGTGAGCAGCATAAGCCAAAAATATCCTTATGGCTTCTAACCTAGCTACTGGTGCAAATGTTTCATCATAATCAATTCCCTCCTGTTGAGAATATCCTTTTGCAACCAGCCTTGCCTTATTCCTTGTAATTATGCCATCACTGTCAGTTTTGTTTCTGAATACCCACTTTGTACCAACAACAGATCTATTCTTTGGTTTTGGCACTAGGGTCCAGACTTTGTTTCTTTCAAATTCATTTAACTCTTCCTGCATTGCTTGCACCCAATCAGCATCTTGAAGAGCTTCTTCCACTTTCTTTGGCTCAGTCTGAGAGAGAAAAGAATTGTAAAGACATTCGTTTGAAGTACCTGTTCTAGTTCTGACACCTGCATCAGGATTTCCAATTATCAAATCAGGTGTATGTGATTTTGTCCACTTCCTTGCAGATGGAAGGTTTTCTCTAGAACTGGATGCTCCCCCATGATCCATGTTGTCTTCATTTTCATTTTCTGATGCTCCCCCTGAAACTATGCTCTCTGAGTTGGATTTTTCAGAATTTAGATTTTCAGCACTATCAGAACTTGGCTTATCAGAACTTGACGAATCAGAACATGAAGAGCCAGATGTATGTTCTGAAGTTTCTTGAGATGTGGTAAGATCTTGAGTATGCTCCCCCTACATAGGTGCATCTTCCTTTGGCATAGTCACCACAGTTTCAATAACATCAGAGTTTAATCCATCAGAGTTTACAGTATCAGGACTTAGACTGTCAGGATTTTCAGTATCAGAATTTGAGTCTTCATTTTCAAATCTCAGCTGATCATGGTCAATAAAATCTTCAAGACCAGTAATCTTCTTGTCATCAAAAGAGACATTGATAGATTCCATGACCACTTTTGTTCTCAAATTATAGATTCTGAAGGCTTTTGTGGAAAGTGGATATCCAACAAAGATTCCTTCATCAGCTTTTAGATCAAACTTGGATAGCTGTTCAGGATGAGTCTTGAGAACAAAACACTTGCATCCAAATAAATGAAAGTACTTCAGATTTGGCTTCTTTTTCTTCACCATCTCATATGGTGTTTTTCCTTGCTTGTTAATGAGTGTTGCATTTTGAGTAAAACAAGCAGTCTACACAGCTTCAGCCCAGAAATAGGTTGGAAGCTTTGCTTCTTCAAGCATTGTACGTGCAGCTTCAATGAGAGTTCTATTCTTCCTTTCAACAACTCCATTTTGCTGTGGAGTTCCAGGAGCAGAAAATTCCTGCTTAATTCCATGGTTTTTTGCAGAACTCTTCCATTATCAAATTCTTGAACTTAGTGCCATTATCACTCCTTATGGTTTTCACAGAATCTTTGACCAATTTATCCAGATGTTTGACATGATCAATCAAGATAGATGCAGTTTCACTTTTTGTGTGCAAGAAATACACCCATGTGTATCTGGTGAACTCATCCACTATGACCAACACATATTTCTTCTTTGTAATAGACATGACATTCACTGGACCAAATAGATCAACATGTAATAGATGATAAGGCTCAAGAATTGATGATTCAGTGTAACACCCCCAAATCCGGGGTCGGGGATCCGGGTTGTCACGAGTTCCATTTCCCTTAATAACACCCAATCTTAATAAATAATCAACTACTCTGTACTGTGACCCCACAATAAACACACACACCACAAGTTATAGTCTCAGAGATGAATATCCAAAAATAATCACAAGTCATTTTATTCCACAATTATCTGCCAATACACCTTAAAAGGGTTTCTGAATAATTTACATTTCTTTGCCATTATTACAATTCATATATATATACATAAATCTGGTACATCAAAAGTTGAAGCCTAGCCTATTGGTAGTTCCTACCTCAACTACAACGACATCAATGCATATAGAAAACTGCGGAACATTTCCTATCCGCTCGCGAATTGGGAGCTTGGTCCTGTTCATCTTTTCTATCTGTTGTTGTGTGATGAAAGAAGAAGGCAAGGGTGAGCAGCAAGCCCACCAAAATAATATGTATAATGATTAACAATATATGAGCCTTCTCATAGTACTCATGAAAGTCTTGGTCAAAAGAAATGAACCAAGTTTGTTATCTTAACGCGACCAAGTCGCAAAATATTCAGTATATATACATATATACTTTTCAAAATCTTGGAAGTCCTCTTCCATGCATAATATACACAGAGTTCCAGTTTATAACTGTATAAACTATCGTTGCAAGGTGATCTCATATATCTAACCTTGTCTCAACGTTTTTCTGAAAATCTTTGACATGCATAAGATAGTCATTTATCAGATATAAGTTTAAAAAATAAAGTTACAAGATACTCCAATATACTTATATCTTTTCCAAATACTACTTGAACTACCACCGTTCAAGTTATAATCAGTTTCAAAAGTTCATCACCCAGATGAGACTACGAGATAAGACTTGAATAGATTCAATCCTTGAAATATCATTATAAATAATGAAGTTACGAGATGCTTCATTAAGTCCCGATATATAAATATATTCATATATATCTCCCATACATTTCCTGAAAACTTCTGTCATGTAAAGTAAGAACAGAGTTGCAATATTCAATAAATTTGGAAAGGAAAGAATTTTGGCATAAATCCGATATCTTGCTGATCAGGCAAAGATTCCAATAAGTAACCTTTTCTACTAGTAGATGGATGAATCCCCCACCGGTCATCACCCTGGCCCAATAAGGACCTTGTGCTGGACCGCCACCCGGCCTCTTACGCGTTGATGGATTGCCACCCAGCCACTTACACTTTGATAGACCGTACCCCGGCCTGTCGCTTATGCCGACTCAATTAGATGGACTTACTTCCCGGACGTTGGGCAAGTAATCAAATTGTTTTCTCAAAACAGCAACCACGTTGCGAATGTAAAATACACCACAGAGCCGGATCCCCCCAGGTTTTGAGCGAGTATTTAAATCCCCTTTGAAAGGAAGATCTTAAATATAAAATTGAGTTTTGGGGTCCACTCTAACTTTAAAAATCATTTTGAAGACTTGAAAACATTTTTAAGAATGTTTGGAGTACTGCTGATTTATTAAAATAAATCAGTCCCAATATATTTAGAAAATATCTGAATATTATTATTTAAATAATATTCCCATAAAGAATAATCTTTATAAAAATAATTGAAGTAGAAGTTTTAAAACTCATACTTGAAATTGATATTAAATAACCAAAGATATACTTATACGAAAGTATAATCTTTATTTGAATAATCGAAAATAAGTTTGATTATCGAAACATTATTCTTTAATAAAATAAAGAATATTATTAAATAATAAGCGGAGTCATAATACCTCGAATGAATATTATAAATAATATTCATTAAATAAAATAAACGGAGTCATACATCCTCAAATGAATATCCAATTAATAATCATTAAATAGAATAAACAGAGTCATAATTCCTCGAATGAATATTCAAATAATATTCATTAAATAAAATAAAGTTATCGAATAAACCTTATTCGATCAATAGTTTTGAAAACTATATCCATATATATATAAATATATATATATATATAATATACTCGGGAACATCGACTCCCGGTTTAGAAATATGTTCACCTTGGGGTCCCCTTTTCTAAGGGTATATGCAAATTACCGTTTATCTCTAGCACGGGTATTATCAACTGAATCAACAGATATATGTATCAAAATTACGAACCAAGCATGCATATATACCATATCACATGCTACAATATATCGCAAGAATTTGCTAATTAACTAACATGCATTTATCACAAGACAATGCATATACATATATACATCACCACAACAGTATAACGGGTAGAAAACTTGTCTGAGTGCTCCCGGATAGACTTAAGCTTAGAGTGGGTCCGATAACCTATGAACAACAACATAAGTCAGAATTAAACCCCGGTCGCTTAAGAAACTAGACTTAAACCATTTAGAGTCCTACGCTCGCTTTCGCGCTTAATGATTTACTTAAGTCGCTCGAGTACCCTCGGCTCCACCATTTTTAATAAATTAACCATTACGAGTTTTAAGGCGATTCTTTCGTGAGTGCTTACCAACTGCCTAATCCACTTTGCATAATTGTTTCATACTCCAATTAGTCCTTTTAGGTCTTTAACCTAGGTTTCAAAGTAAGGCGAGGGGTAATGGTTCGTTTAGGTCTTTTAAAAAGGCTGTTTCTCCTAAACCGTACATCGTAATCAAACGAACCACATATCAAAACGAAGCTCGTAACATGAACTATCTAAACATGGCAATGGTCAAAACCTAGCAGTGAGTTCCCGGGTCCTAATGTTAAGAATAAAAACAGTCTAAAGTAAATCGGGCATTACGATGGCTATGTTTACGCGATTTCCCAATTTTATACCATTCCAATTCAACCACCAATCAATCCCAATTCATTCATACAACCAACATCCATCCAAAACACACTAAAACAGTCCCAACACCTCAAGTTCTTCCAATTTATGTTATTCTCATCATGAATTTAAACTATACTTAATTCTTTTAACAAATCAACAAGATTCAACATTCATTTCACTACCACTCCAACCCAAACTCTAAACAAACAAGCTTCATGCTTCACATATACTATATCAATCATAACCATTCCTAAATACTTAAAACTTAAAGCTAGGGTTTGGAGTTTATACCTTCTTGAAGCTTCTTAACACAACACAAGACCTTTGAATGCCTAAAGAACCTTGATCCTTGCTTGTATAACCTTAAACTTTCATAAAATTCAAGAAAACTAAAGTTATTTTTTTGAAAGTTACTATTCACCATCTTCTTCCTTGAATTATTGGAAGAGATTGTGAAGAAATTTGAAGCTTAAACTCATGGAATATCTTTATCTATGCATAAGGAGTACTAGATAATTATCTTACCAATTAAGGAAGCTTGGAACTTGAATTTTGAAATTCTTCTTCTTGAAAATGGGGAAAAGCCGAGAGCAAGCTTGGAAGAAAGAGATGATTTTGTGTTTTTTGATTTGATTGTTTTTGGTTGGTTGTTTTTGTTTAGATTGTGGTTAATTACCTTAATAACCTTGAACTTTGTGTGGTTATCATTCATCCACACCCCCTTCCCTCCTATGTCATGCTTATGTCACTTTGTGATGTCATCATCCCTTACTTGCCCTCTTCTTATTGGTTGGATGACCTCATCATCCCTAACCTCCTTGATTAACTTCCTAATTGTTTGCCTAATGACCGCTGATCTGTTACACGGTTCGATTAACTTTCGTTTTCGTTTATCGTTTGAGGGATCATACCCGGGATCTTATTACTTGGGTTTCCTTAACCTTTCTCAATACATTATAATCCTTTTATGATCCTCTCTTATAATCCTTTAATTTAAATCCTTTTTATCATGTTACCTTATACTCAATTCTTTCCGTATCTAGTGGATTTCCGGGAAAAATCAAAGTGTTCGGAATTGGATTCTGACGATCTTTACATACACTTATATACCATATAGAGTACTAATAAAATCTCAGAATATCCATAACAGAACCCCTACATAGTGTGGCATGAAAAGTTTTCTCATTCGGCAAAAACACTATTCATAAGGGTTTCAAAATTTTTCCAAAAATTGGGGTTATTACAGTCTCCCCTCCTTAAAAGAATTCCGTCCCGGAATCAGATAGAAAATGAATAGGGATACTCTCTTAGCATTGCACTTTCTAACTCTCGAGTAAATTTTCCCACATTGTGGTCCTACCACCAAACTCTGCCTAGTTTGATAACCCTTCTCCTAAGCACTTGTTTCTTTTCACTCTATAACCCTTCTTGGTTGCTCCATATAGGTTACGTCGGGTTGCATGTCTATGCGCTCATATGCCCCTATTTATCTGGCATCCGAATTACACTTTCTTAACATTGATACGTGGAACACGTTATGAACTTGCTACATGTTCGGGGGGTAGGGCTAGCTCGTATTCTAACTTCCCAATATGTTTTAGTATATCCAAGGGTCCGACAAATTGTGGACTTAGCTTTCCTTTTTTTCCGAACCTCATCAATCCTTTCCAAGGGTTTCCAAGGGGATACCTTTAAAAACACTAGGTTCCCTACTTCCTAGTCTTTGTCCTTTCATGTCAAATCAACATACTTCTTATGTCCATCTTGGGCTACTATCAGCCGTCCTCTGATTAGATCTATTATATCCTTGGTCCTTTGGACTACTGCAGGTCCGAGCATCTTGCGCTCTACAACTCCATCCTAACATAAGGGAGATCGACATTGTCTTCCCTCAAGGATCGCATAAGGCGATATCTCAATACTGACATATGATCTATTGTCGTAAGAAAACTCAATCCGTTTTAAGTGATCATTCCAATTTCTTTCAAGTCTATTGCACAGACTCTCATCATAGCTTCTAGCACTATGGCTTTTGCTTCTCAATACCCATTCTTTTCCATTTTGTAGTCATTACTATCTTCCGTACATAATACTATACTGGTTACACTTTTGCTCGTTAGCGTTCTATAACCTTTTAATAACCACGTCAACCTTAGTATCACGAACGCGTTAGAATCGGAATACCACCGTACTGATACTACTTCCTTTAGCTGCTTCCATCTTCGAAAGCTTGGTCCTTCATATAGAAGTAAAAGAATTTATTGAGAGATCACTATGATCATGAACACTTGTTATATCGCATAGTTAGTACAGAAGGTGGCCAGCCTTTAGTACTTGACAAGCAATTAAACAATAGCTGGTATCCTACTCGGCTTCTATGACATAGATAGATAGTCATTCGGCAATACCTCCCCTTCTGGAAGGGTTGTTCTTCTCAGTTTATATGAAATGAAAAGAAGAGAAAAGAACGAAATGAAGAGAATTGTATATATGAAAAAAATATACTGCCACAAAATATCTGGCTTGGAACCTACCTCTGAACTATAGAGGTTTGTCATAGGAGAACAAAACATATGTGTATATATATCAAGTATTATCGCATCACATTTCACATGCTTAAATATTTTTGCTATTCCGTACATCATTCTATGGACCCTTGCTCTTCCTCGAGCTTATACACAATCACCTTTGAAGCTCCCTCGACATCGAAAATCGAATCTGGGATTTCATTCTAGATATCATCGTTACTAGAATTCTATGCTTGCATCGCAACCTTTCTCGTATAGTCATACGACCCTCTATTGATAAGGAGGAATAAATATTCAATAGGTAAATAATTTACTTAATTAGTCTATTCAATGGTAACTTATACACCACCACGACCCGAGTAGTGGTACTCAATCTCAACATCCATTCCAATACAACTCTCACGGTTGTAATCGACTTATTACTCGCAGAATCATTGTTGCATTACTATGGTCCACCACTGACCTACTGTCATCATTCACTTTCCATGAAATCTTAATAACTAACCATACGGAGTCCATACATGTCGTATAGAATACTTCTAAGGAGTTAACATAACCACCAATCATAATTTATGAAGAACACTCCAAACTCTGACGTACTTTCATGACATGAAGTAGATAAAATTGCAGAAGAGTTTCAGTCAAAGCAACGATAGCAGGTTAATACCATTCTTAATCGTATGCCTTAAATAGAAGACTTAACTCAAGGGTTCGTCTAGTCCTTTTTAAAACATGGTCCTGGCTTATCTCAAGATAGTATCTTCTGAGATAGATAGCCCGCTCATGGCGATTACACGAATTAAACCTTTACCAACTACTATTACGGTTGGGTATTGCACAGTCATCAGAAGGAATGTCAATCTTCCAAACCATAATACAACCTTTATAGCTTTAACCATCATCACTGTATTCCTTTGGCACAAGCGCCTATAATTATCCTCTTACCTTTAAAGTGTCGGCCACCTCTTTGGCCTTTCCTGATAGTAAAATTTCCTTACAGTCAATGTCATTTTAACCACCTCCAAATAAATTTTCTACCTCATTTCAATCACAGCTTATGTGAAGATGTTTT
Organism: Apium graveolens; assembly: GCF_009905375.1. Lineage (NCBI taxonomy): Eukaryota > Viridiplantae > Streptophyta > Magnoliopsida > Apiales > Apiaceae > Apium > Apium graveolens. Next base: position 219,356,736 of record NC_133654.1, read on the forward strand.
CCTTAAAATCTGATGAGTAAAACAAAATATCACCATTTTTCCATAAGTTAGTGCCTCCGTCTTTAGAGGTTAATCACTGTCACAACTGACTCTCAATCATACTTAGAACATCTTTTATCTTAGGTCCTAATTGCCCTGAACAATTTCGACCTTTACTGGTTCGATCCATACTTTCTCGTGGTTTAACACGTGCCCCACTTGGCATTATTATAATTACGTCATATTTCCTTTATCAACATTTCTATTCTTGAGAATTTTGAATATTACCTTTCTCCTTGTAAAACCTCTAAGGTTATCCTTGAATCGTTCTTCCTGTATTCCCTAGATACAGGGCATATCAAGATACCATTTATTAATACCAGAACCATTGTCTATATACTTCTGAAAATTTCTCCACTGATTCTTAAAGGTTGTTATTACCTTAATCCTTTCCAATTCATACTGTCAAAACTCATACTATCCCTATTAAGGGTGAAATGCCAACCTTTATGCATTCCCCTAGGATTCATTTTAAGTTACCAATGTTCTATCCTTAATTCCACCTTTAAAAAGGTACATGCATCCTTCCATGGATAAATCAAGTCATATATCCCTGATAAGGGTGTCTTATTCAATCATTCCCACCTCGATAGTATATGCCTAATTTTCACAATAACACCTGTATTTAAAATGAGGTCAATCGATATGGCCTCCAAAAGATAACAACGGTTATCCGCTTTTCTTGCCTAATTTGGTAACAATAACAAGGATGTTCTGGAAGATATTGGTCGTGTTCAACGCGAACTTCTTCTTAATAATTCCTTATTTACTTTTGTTGTTTATCTCAACAGTCATCTCAATGTTGGGATATCTTTCATACCTGGCGTCTCCCTTTCTGGGTATCAAGCCACCGGTCTTACACTTCATATTCTTGAAGGTCACTTCCTTCATCCAATTTTCCTAATTTCTTACCTCCTTGTCTCCTCGGTCTATCCGCGTCTCATTATTTATCCTTCGAACTATCTCAAGGTTTCCTCGAATCCTCCCAACTTACAGGGGATAAAATATATGTATCTCTTATGCCTTCAACCATCAATTTTAACTCATGGTGAATCACCCTCATCCTGACGATTACGTACTTTTCTATTTCTATTGCTACGAGTCTTTAGGGTTTCCTCATACCTAACTCCTTTATCATTCCTCAAACTCTATTGCCTTTATATTCCTTTCCACTTCAGTTTCTTTTTATTTTCCTTTCTCTTATCATTATTTCATGAACCAACACAACATAAGCATTGATTTCAAACATCCCGTCATTCTGGATTCGTGTCCTCAGAACGAATCTTGATAACTTTTACAACTTAGATTCATAATTCATCATACTTGTCTGCCTTTGTTCTGGCTCTAAAGCTTATACACTATCTCCATAACCTTGGGAAGTACTTTCCTGAAAACAATTTACTGAACTTAAATCAGTTTATTATAATCTCTTGCTCCGTGCCTTACTTGTCCTTTCACCAGCGGGTGGCCTCTCTCTTAGGAGGGTAAGTGACAAAAACAGTTTTTTTGTGATTCGTCAATCATTTAGAATCTCAAATGATTCCTATATTTCCTTTAGCCAGGCTCTTGCCTCGACTGGGTCAGCTCGTTCCTTGGAACTCTAAGAGCTTAGCGACTTAAAGGTCCTGAAAGAATTTCTCACCGCATTGTTTCCTCAGGGTGGTGGTTGGGGATAATAGTCTAAGTTCTGTTTAGGCAGGTCCATGAATTGCCCAATAGGAGTACCATCCTGATTCTCCCTATCTTGTTCAACTTCTGTTTTCTCAGTATGAAATGTTCCAACCTTCTCCCATAATCGGGGTTATCTTATACGTTAAAAATCCTTATTTTCCACTTCATTATGTTATGGGTTCCTTCTATCTTGATGTCAACCTCCCTGACTATCACGTTCAGGGTTTGCTCTAAATCTTATTCCTCAAACTAGCTTTCATCTAAGATCTCATATTTAAGCTCTTGAACATTTGGAACCCAAATTCTGTAGGAATACCTCATTGTTCCTTTATCATCTTTCTCGGTATTAATCTCATATCTATTTGTTGGCTCTCTGTCTTCATTCATCACTTTTTCTGGCACAATATGTTCTTTTCTGAAAATTCGGTCTGTATTGCAATCTTAAACAGCTTTTCGGTACCGGCTCCGGTTACCTTCACTTCTATTTCCATTTTCTCAAAATCTCTTATAAACTTTCCCAAAGATATTATCATCTTGAGTCTCTCCTTTTTACTAAGGGTATCAGCCACCACATTGGCTTTCCCCGAATGATAAAGAATCTCCCACTCATCATTCTTGATTAGCTCTAACCGCCTCCTCTGGCGTATGTTGAGCTTTTTCTGCGTGAAAATGTACTAGAGCACTTATGGCTTAGGTAAATCTCGCACTTCTCTCCATACAAGTAGTGCCTCAAATCTTTTAGGGCAAAACTATTGCCACGAGCCCAAGCTCATGGGTGGGGATATCAAATTTTATATTCCCTTAATTATCTTGACGCGTACGCGATTACCTTGCTGTACTGTATAAGAAGCACCCTAATTCCTTTTGCGAAGCGTCAATACAAATCACAAAATCTCCTTTTTCCATCCGGCAATGCCAACATAGGAGCCGTCACCAACCTTTGCTTCAGTTCTTGAAAGTTATTCTCGCATTTCTCTGTCCATTCGAACTTCTCAGTCTTACGAGTAAGCCGCGTTAAAGGGGCTACTATCTTTACAAACTTGAACGAACCACCGGTAGTGGCCGGCCAATCCTACCTCTGGGAGTTTCCCTAACCATGGTCATCAATTCCTCAGTGGTCCTTTATTCATTCTTGTCAGGATCCTCCGTGGGATCCTCCTCAACAACTATCCCTTCTAGGACAACATCCTCAACCGCTACATCCTCAATATGAACATCATCCGATCCCGCGTTAGGACGCTCTATCGGATCCATAATCTGATCTCCAATAAGTAATAAAACATCATCGCGTTGTTGCTCCTCAACCTCAGGGTTCGGAGTCCCGCTACCATATACGATAACGAACTACGCTTCTATCACGATATTTATAAGGGTTCCCATAAGGGTTTTAACTGTCAGTACTACATTAGGTAGCCTGACTATGAACTTGGCAAGAGTTCTTATTATCTTAATGAACTTATTATCTTAACGTCACATCATCTCTGAGGTTTATAACGCTTAGCTCTGATACCACTTCTGTAACACCCCCAAATCCGGGGTCGGGGATCCGGGTTGTCAGGAGTTCCATTTCCCTTAATAACACCCAATCTTAATAAATAATCAACTACTTTATACTGTGACCCCACAATAAACACACACACCACAAGTTATAGTCTCAGAGATGAATATCCAAAAATAATCACAAGTCATTTTATTCCACAATTATCTGCCAATACACCTTAAAAGGGTTTCTGAATAATTTACATTTCTTTGATATTATTACAATTCATAAATATACATAAATCTGGTACATCAAAAGTTGAAGCCTAGCCTATTGGTAGTTCCTACCTCAGCTACAGCGACATCAATGCCTATAGGAAACTGCGGAACGTTTCCTATCCGCTCGCGAATTGGGAGCTTAGTCTTGTTCATCTTTTCTATCTGTTGTTGTGTGATGAAAGAAGAAAGCAAGGGTGAGCAGCAAGCCCGCCAAAATAATATGTATAATGATTAACAATATATGAGCCTTCTCATAGTACTCATGAAAGTCTTGGTCTAAAGAAATGAACCAAGTTTGTTATCTTAATGCGACCAAGTCGCAAAATATTCATTATATATACATATATACTTTTCAAAATCTTGGAAGTCTTTTTCCATGCGTAATATACACAGAGTTCCAGTTTATAACTGTATAAAACTATCGTTGCAAGGTGATCTCATATATCTAACCTTGTCTCAACGTTTTTCTGAAAATCTTTGACATGCATAAGATAGTCATTTACTAGATATAAGTTTAAAAGATGAAGTTACAAGATACTCCAATATACTTATATCTTTTCCAAATACTACTTGAACTACCACCGTTCAAGTTATAATCAGTTTCAAAAGTTCATCACCCATATGAGACTACGAGATAAGACTTGAATAGATTCAATCTTTGAAATATCATTATAAATAATAAAGTTACGAGATGCTTCATTAAGTCCCGATATATAAATATATTCATATATATCTCCCATACATTTCCTGAAAACTTCTGTCATGTAAAGTATGAACAGAGTTGCAATATTCAATAAATTTGGAAAGGAAAGAATTTTGGCATAAATCCGATATCTTGCTGATCAGGCAAAGATACCAATAAGTAACCTTTTCTACTAGTAGATGGATGAATCCCCCACCGGTCATCACCCTGGCCACATTAGGACCTTGTGCTGGACCGCCACCCGGCCTCTTACGCGTTGATGGACTGCCACCTAGCCACTTACACTTTGATAGACCGTACCCCGGCCTGTCGCTTATGCCGACTCAATTAGATGGACTTACTTCCCGGACGTTGGGCAAGTAATAAAATTGTTTTCTCAAAACAGCAACCACGTTGCGAATGTAAAATACACCACAAAACCGGATCCCCCCAGGTTTTGAGCGAGTATTTAAATCCCCTTTGAAAGGAAGATCTTAAATATAAAAATGAGTTTTGGGGTCCACTCTAACTTTAAAAATCATTTTGAAGACTCGAAAACATTTTTAAGAATGTTTGGAGTACTGCTGATTTATTAAAATAAATCAGTCCCAATATATTTAGAAAATATCTGAATATTATTATTTAAATAATAATCCCATAAAGAATAATCTTTATAAAAATAATTGAAATAGAAGTTTTAAAACTCATACTTGAAATGGATATTAAATAACCAAAGATATACTTAAACGAAAGTATAATCTTTATTTGAATAATCGAAAATAAGTTTGATTATCGAAACATTATTCTTTAATAAAATAAAGAATATTATTAAATAATAAGCGAAGTCATAATACCTCGAATGAATATTATAAATAATATTCATTAAATAAAATAAACGGAGTCATACATCCTCAAATAAATATCCAATTAATAATCATTAAATAGAATAAACAGAGTCATAAGTCCTCGAATGAATATTCAAATAATATTCATTAAATAAAATAAAGTTATCGAATAAACCTTATTCGATCAATAGTTTTGAAAACTATATCCATATATATATAAATATATATATATATATATAATATACTCGGGAACATCGACTCCCGGTTTAGAAATATGTTCACCTTGGGGTCCCCTTTTCTAAGGGTATATGCAAATTACCGTTTATCTCTAGCATGGGTATTATCAACTGAATCAACAGATATATGTATCAAAATTACGAACCAAGCATGCATATATACCATATCACATCCTACAATATATCGCAAGAATTTGCTAATTAACCAACATGCATTTATCACAAGACAATACATATACATATATACATCACCACAATAGTATAACGGGTAGAAAACTTGCCTGAGTGCTCCCGGATAGACTTAAGTTTAGAGTGGGTCTGATAACCTATGAACAACAACATAAGTCAGAATTAAACCCGGGTCGCTTAAGAAACTAGATTTAAACCATTTAGAGTCCTACGCTCGCTTTCGCGCTTAATGATTTACTTAAGTCGCTCGAGTACTCTCGGCTCGACCATTTTTAATAAATTAACCATTACGAGTTTTAAGGCGATTCTTTCACGAGTGCCTTACCAACTGCCTAATCCACTTTACATAATTGTTTCATACTCCAATTAGTCCTTTTAGGTCTTTAACCTAGGTTTCAAAGTAAGGCGAGGGTAATGGTTTGTTCGCGAAACGTCGTTACTTAAAACAGCCGTTTCTCCTAAACCGTACATCGGAATCAAACGAACCATATATCAAAACGAAGCTCATAACATGAACTATCTAAACATCGCAATGGTCAAAACCTAGAAGTGATTTCCCGTGTCCTAATGTTAAGAATAAAAACAGTCTAAAGTAAATCGGGCATTACGACGGCTATGTTTACGCGATTTTCCAATTTTATACCATTCCAATTCAACCACCAATCAATCCCAATTCATTCATACAACCAACATCCATCCAAAACACACTACAACAGTCCCAACACCTCAAGTTCTTCCAATTTATGTTATTCTCATCATGAATTTAAACTATACTTAATTCCTTTAACAAATCAACAAGATTCAACATTCATTTCACTACCACTCCAACCCAAACTCTAAACAAACAAGCTTCATGCTTCACATATACTATATCAATCATAACCATTCCTAAATACTTAAAACTTAAAGCTAGGGTTTGGAGTTTATACCTTCTTGAAGCTTCTTAACACAACATAAGAGCTTTGAATGCCTAAAGAACCTTGATCATTGCTTGTATAACCTTAAACTTTCATAAAATTCAAGAAAACTAAAGTTATTTTTTTGAAAGTTACTATTCACCATCTTCTTCCTTGAATTATTGGAAGAGATTGTGAAGGAATTTGAAGCTTAAACTCATGGAATAGCTATATCTATGCATAAGGAGTACTAGATAATTATCTTACCAATTAAGGAAGCTTGGAACCTGAATTTTGAAATTCTTCTTCTTGAAAATGGGGAAAAGTCGAGAGCAAGCTTGGAAGAAAGAGATGATTTTGTGTTTTTTGCTTTGATTTGTTTTTGGTTGGTTGTTTTTGTTTAGATTTTGGTTAATTACCTTAATAACCTTGATCTTTGTATGGTTATCATTCATCCACACCTCCTTCCCTCCTATGTCATGCTTATGTCACTTTGTGATGTCATCATCCCTTACTTGCCCTGTTCTTATTGGTTGGATGACCTCATCATCCCTAACCTCCTTGATTAACTTCCTAATTGTTTGCCTAATGACCGCTGATCTGTTATACGGTTCGCTTAACTTTCATTTTCGTTTATCGTTTGAGGGATCATACCCGGGATCTTATTACTTGGGTTTCCTTAACCTTTCTCAATACATTATAATCCTTTTATGATCCTCTCTTATAATCCTTTAATTTAAATTATTTTTATCCTGTTACCTTATACTCAATTCTTTCCGTATCTAGTGGATTTCCGGGAAAAATCAAAGTGTTCGGAATTGGATTCTAACGATCTTTACATACACTTATATACCATATAGAGTACTAATAAAATCTTAGAATATCCATAACAGAACCCCTACATAGTGTGGCATGAAAAGTTTTCTCATTCGGCAAAAACATATTCATAAGGGTTTAAAAAATTTTCCAAAAATTGGGGTTATTACATTCAGTCTTGCTCTTAAGTGAAGATTTTCTTTGTTTGGCCTTCTGACAAGAATCACAAAGGCCATCAGGAGCAAATACTGACTTTGGCAGTCCTCTCACAAGATCTTTCTTGACTAGTTCATTTATATTGTTGAAATTTAAATGAGAGAGTTTCTTGTGCCAATTCCAACTTTCTTCAATTGATGCTTTACTCATCAGACAGATTGCAGAACCATCAGTACTTGTTGAAAGCTTAGCTTCATAAATGTTACCACGCCTGTATCCTTTCAGAACAACTTTGCCTTTGGATTTACTCACAACTTCACAGTGTTCTTCAAAGAAATCAACATGATAACCTCTGTCACAGATTTGACTTATACTCAGCAGATTATGTTTAAGTCCTGAGACCAGAGCTACATCTTTAATGATGACATTCCCTAGATTGATATTGCCATATCCCAATGTTTTTCCAATGTTGCCATCTCCGTAAGAAACACTTGGGCCAGCTTTTTCCACAAAGTCTGATAGCAGGGCTTTATTTCCAGTCGTATGTCCTGAACATCCACTGTCCAGAACTAAAATATTTTTCCTGTTGCCCTGCAATCACAAAGACCACTAATGATTAGTTTTAAGGACCCAGACTTGCTTGGATCCTTTGGCCTATCAAGTTTGTTAACATTTGCAGCGGATTTAGCATCAGAGTTTATGTTAACATTTTTCTTATCAGAACTTACACTATCAGACTTTGAATCAGAATTTATACTAGAAGGAACAATGGAAACTTTCTTCAAAGAAGGTTTTAATTGATAATAATCATAGTACAAACTATGATATTCCTTACAAGTATAAATGGAATACCATAAACTACCACAATGGAAACAAGGATTATGTGGTTTATATCTAACAAACTGACTCTTAACTCCTGCTTTTGAAGGTAAGGAGTTAATGTTCTTATTCTTCCTGCAAAAAGAAGCCAGATGGTTAGAACTTCCACAGTTATGACATGTTTTCCTAGGAGCATCAGGAACAGGTTTATAATCATTGCTTTTATTCACACCTTCCTTTCCATTCCTATTTTTCCTAGGTGATTTTACCTTGTTTACATTCTTAACATCTTTCAGCTTATGCTTAAGCTGCTTCTTAGTCATTAAGCCTATGTTTACTTCAGCTGTCTTTTCCTGTTTTAGTTTGTCAGAAGTTAATCCTTCTCTAACTTCTGATTTATCATTATCAGACTTTACAGTTACAAACTTAACAGGTTTTAACTTTGGCTTTTGCTTAACAACAGGCTTAATTTCTACAGTTCCTTTATCATTCTTATCCTCTCCATAACCTAAGCCCTCTTTCCAATTTTCACTACTTAGCAAATTTTGAGTTGTTCTGCCAGAGTTAGTCCAAGTCCTGATTATCTCTCTTTCCTTTTCTAACTCAGTTTTTAGAGATTCATTCATTTTTAGCACTTCATCCCTAACATAAAAAGCATCATCTCTATCCTTCTGAGTTTGATGGAACATAACTAACTCTTTTTCTAAGAAATCATTTCTTTTCTTAAAAGCAAGATTTTCAGAAGTTAATATTTCACATGTTAAAGTTTGATCTCTATAACTAACAAACATGTTTTAAAATATCTTCTCAACTCATTAATATCATCAGTACGAAAAGCATAAGTAGTCTGAGGTACCTTTGTTTCAGCAGCTTCAGAACTGCTCTCAGCACTTTCTTTATCAGCATTTGACATCAACACATAGTTCTCCTCACTTTCAGAGTCTGAGGTGTCTGTCCAGCTTTTCTGCTTTGTGACAAGAGCCTTGACTTTGTCACCCTTTACCTTCTTGCAATCAGGAGATATGTGGCCTTTCTCACCACAGTTATAGCATTTGACATTGGTATAATCTCCTCTATCAGACTTTCCTCCTCTGCCTTCAGATCTTCTGAAATTCTTCTTATCAGAACTTATGCCTTTCCTGGAAAACTTCTTTCCCTTCCTGAACTTCCTGTATGCAATCTTTGTGATCCCTTTCACCATAAGAGCACACAGCTTCATCATCTCCTCATCAGCATCAGTCTCAGGAAAGCTTTCAGAATTTGAGTCATCATCACTTTCAGAACTTGATGACTCAGTATCAGACTTTGTGAACAGAGCTTTACCCTTGTCTTTCCTTGAGGTAGCTGCCTTGGGGGATTCTTCTTCAGCCTTAAGAGCAACTGTCCTTGACTTTCCTCCTTTTCTCTTGCTTCTTTGTTCCATCTCAAGTTCATGAGTCTTGAGCATTCCATAAATTTCATCAAGAGTTGTTTCATCAAGATTGTAATTGTCTCTTATTGTTGTTGACTTCAAATCCCAACATTCAGGAAGAGCTAACAGGAATTTAAGGTTTGAATCTTCAAGATCATAATCCTTATTAACCAGTGACAGATCATTCAAGAGTTTGACAAATCTATCATATAAATCAGTCAATGATTCATTAGCCTTTGAGTCAAAGTGTTCATACTCTTGAGTGAGTATTGTCTTCATGTTCTTCTTAATTGTATCAGTTTCCTGACACCTTGTTTCCAGAGCATCCCATATCTCCTTAGCAGTCTTGCAGTCAATTACCCTGTTTGACATTACATTATCAATGGCACTATGCAGTAAGTGTCGTACCTTAGCATCCTTAGCAATTGATGCGATATCTTCAGCAGTATAATCACTCTTTTCCTTTGGTATAGTCTTTGCTACCTCACCTGCAACTGTAACAGCGAGCTTGGTTGGTTTGTGAGGCCCTTCCTTGATTCTATCAAGATATTCTGGATCTGTAGCTTCCAGAAACATGGTCATCCTCACCTTCCATATGGCATATTCAGATGGTCTCAGTATGGGAACTCTGATGGTTTCATACCGACTTTGGATTTGTGTCTTTAGAGGTTCTTCAGTTTTGGTAGGCTTAGTTGGAGTTTCTGTCAGACATGATTGTGTTTGGATCTTTAACTGTATGTGTGTTAACAGATAGGCTCTGATACCACTTGTTAGGTCACACACACTGTAGAGGGGATGAATACAGTGTAAAATACAATCAAATCGAACTTTAATATCTTAAGTAACAGAAAACAAACTTTATTGAAACAATAAACTCTGTTACAGTATGGAACTGTTACCTCTCAGTGATGAATAAATATCACGAGAGCTGCTAGGGTTACAATGAATAATCTTCTCGAATATGATAACACTTATAGTGTAAACCCTATGTCTGTGTTTATATACTACACAGTTACAAGATAATCGCTAATTGATATGGAATATAATTCTGTTTCCTAAAATATATCAATCAGATATCTTTTCTTCCAAGTATTTCATTCTTCACGGAACTCCTTCTTCATGCATATCTCTTCTTATGTTTATCTCGATCTTCTTTCCTTTAATCAGCTACTGTCCTTATCTGATCGTTCTTCAGCACTTAAGTTCTGATATCCAACTTCTGATGATTATCTCCTGATAATATAAGTACTGATATCCTTAAGTCCTGACTTCCAGTATAAGTACTGATTCCCAGTTAAGTACTGATTTGTCCTGTTAAGTAAGATCTGAAAACTAAACATAAATCATATTAGCCATGACATTATCAAATATATCTAACATTCTCCTATTGCTCAACAACCTCAACATTCTAGAAAATCTGGTTCAGGACAAGGAAAGTCTACTGGTGCTCATGAAGTTAAGCACAATACTAATGTTAATGCTCCTGAAACTGGTGATGTTACAATCTCTAACATAGAAGATGTCAAAGGATTATTATTTTATTATAGACACAAGGAAACAGGTGAAAAGATTGTTCTATACTACAAGGATAAGAGGTTTGAGCAAAAGAATGCCAGAAGTGCACTTGGGTTGATAACTGAAGAATTTCCTGATCTAACAACTGAAGAAGCAGTTATACAACAGAAGGATTTATTGGCTCAAATTGAAGCTGAAGCAAACACCTCTAAAGGAAGAGGAAAGAGAGGTGGAAGACCTACTAGAGCCAAAGGAAGAAGAGGAAGAGGAAGAATTTCTAATTCAAGTCGAGGTTCTTCAATTGATTCTACATTTCTAAATGTTCTATTCAGAGAAGGTTTTGTTCCTGTGCAAGGAAATGATGTAAAAGAATAAGCTAAGGATACTGAAGAATTGATTGTCCCCAGAAAGAAGAAATCAACCGCTGACATTGCTCAAGTTGAAGTAACTAATGCAAATGTGTCACTTGAAGCAGACACAAATCCTGAGAAAAAGGCAGATCCTGATGCTGTCAATCTGAAAGCTGACTTTGATACTGATGAGAAGAAGATCAAAGTATTGGATTAATCAGTTCTTAACACAACAGTTGGTTCTCATTTTTCAGAGGTTGATGAATAAGAAAGAACTGACAGAAAGAGAGTTGATCAAGCATGTAATATCTATGTGCAAAGAATTCTAAATTCAAGGAGAGAACTACGGCAAAAATCTAAAGGGAAGATTCATGATTTATCTATGGGGTATGCTCCTCTCAGCAAGAAGGATAAAAGATGGAAATATATCGATTTATCCAGTTATCCTAAAGGATTGAAGTATATTGAATTTGTGTCAGCGGGACTTAGGGATTCTATTTCAGAACAGGAGGATATTGATAAGTCCATCAAGAAACCTTCTTGGGTGGAACATAATAAAAAACTAAAGCTTATCAAAACTCGTACTAGAAGAGGTATTGGTCATTCTGGAATGGAGAATCTGAGGTCTAATTTACTTGACATAGATACCCTGACTGATAATCTTGATAAGAAAATTACTCCTTCACATCTTGAGAAAGTTGAAGCTGTAAAGATTGTATACAGAAAGATAAATGATAATGATGTTAGAGAGGAGATTATGTACTTCTTGAGAGATGGTAAAGTAAAAAGCTTTACATTGCAGCACCTCTTGATGAAGATTGTGATAGAGTTAAATATATTCATTATCTTCTTAGAGTTGAGGACAAAGTTACCAGAAACTGGTTTTCTATGATACTTGATAGTATTAGAAGAAGAGTTATGAACAAAGAAGACAAATACAATGGTGATTATGTTCCTATGTACTGAACTTACACTGGTCAAGAAATGAAGATGGAAAAGGGAGCTACAGTTCTGAAAGTTTTTCTCAACAATCCTCAGTTATCTTTCAGTCCTGATCATGAAGATGTCAACTTATGCTTTATGTTAATTGGTGATCTTGAAATAACTAAGAGTTAAATTTCTAAATTAAGATCACCCATTTATCAGCTTGGGGAAGATACTGAAGAGAAGAAAGAGTTGAAGAAAAAGCTTGTCAAAGTCCTTCAAAACAAGGTGGAAGAAAGGTTAAACAAATTTCTGGAAACAACTCTTAGTTATCTTAGGATACTGAAGTAAACCTTATTTCTTGTACATTTTGTAAATTGGTTTTGGCATCATTGAGAATGGAATTTATGCTTCATTACATTAAGCATAAATTGGGGGAGATTGTTACGTGCTGATTCTCAATGATTAGGAGAAGCTCAGGATCTGGCTGTCTTGGATGTCATCAGAATTTGATGAGCCATCAAGATTTGATGCTCATCAGTATCTGCAGAAATATCAGTATTTGAAGACAGTCTGTTTTGAAGATTAAGTCTGTTCCTTATTTTGAGGGATGGATATTGTAATATCCGGAAAAATTATGTGAATATTATATGTTAAATAAATTAATATTATGTTTTTTATAAATTTAAAGTGATTATTGCCATGATATCAGACGTTATAGCTGTTATGGGTGTTTCGGTACGGGCCAGATAAATTTTTGATTGATTAAAATATGTTAAAAATTTAATTATATGAATCAATCTGCAATTTGGACTCGTATTTAATTATGTTTATATCAAGATACCTGTTTTATCTCGTTTATGTGCACTTGAATGTTTTTTATGTGTATTCGGGTTTTCTATTAATTTAAGAATTGTTTTTTGTTTTCGAAAATGAGCGGACCGGGACCCCACCGGGACGTCAAACCCCACAAAATCTGTGTTTTTATTTTTATAAAATTATTCATATTTCAAATACCTCGTATTTTCGCATTTTAAATTATTCACAATTTTTGGGCAATTTTGACATCAATTTCGTATTTTATCGTTTTTAAAATTATTCCCCGGTAAGTATTATTTTTGGCCCTAATTATGATAATTAGGGGATAAAAATACCCTTAATTTATTTTAAGGTATTAATTTCTGCAATAATATAAATAGCTGATCAGATTATTTTATTCATTTTATTTTATAAAAATTTAGCAAAATAGAAATAGGCAAGAACAAATCCTTGGGGGTGAAATCTCTTCTTTCAACTTCAATCACTGTTTTTTATCGATCTAGCAAACCAAATCGGACACTCGAGTAGTAGATTTGAAGCTTATTCCATCCTCTTTCTATTGATATCAACATCTCAAAACGAGGTTAATTCTTCTGTGACTTCGTTTTTTCATTTTTTTTGCTACCTAAATTCGGTTTTGATTACAGGATGATTGTTTGGTATTTTTTATTATTGATTAATGTTCCTGAGGCTGTAAGGAATGATTTAGTGTTTAATTTTGTTGATTTTGGTTAAAAAATGATGAAGTTCGCAGTTCTTGGTTTGTTAAGTTTTTCAAATCGAATTTCTGGAGATATGTTTAATTCTGGGTTAGTTTAAAGCTTAGGGATAGATTCTAATTTGTTCAAGCTTTAATTTGAGACTGGAAGCGTTAATTTTGGTTGAGAATTGACGAATCGAAGGTTCGCCGGAAAACAAGAACTTGAGGCCGGATTTTTGGCCGTTTTCCGGGTTCGAGCACGTTTTTGCAAGTGTTTGTGACTGGTTTTGTTGAGGGAAGTACGAGGAACGTTTTGGTGGGAAGAAACAAGATTTTTAGCCGAGTTTGGGGTGGGGAGTTTTAGGTTACCGGAGACCGCCGGAAGTTCGGCCGGAATCTGGTAAAAACCTAGAAACCGGCGAACCGCCGGGCTGTGTTCTTCGAATGGCCGGTGAAGGCAGCCCTGGGGGACTGCCGTTTGATCCCTTGGAAAGAATACCAGCCCCAAGAATTATGTTTTTACAAAGTTTAATTAAAAAATCTTTTTCCTATTTTCAAAAATTAATTTATTTATTTCTAAAAATTATTTAATAATTATTTTAAATATAAAGAAATTATTTACTTAATTATTTTAAATTCCAAAAATTAGTTTCTTTTATTATTTTTGAAAATCCAATTTGATTTAATTATTTATAATTTATTTTAGTTAATTATTTATGAATATAATTAATTGATTAATTCGTTTAATCAATTAATTTTATTTATAAATAGTTAAATAAATGTAAATTATTTATAATTAATTCAAATAATTCCTAAAAATTATTTTTAAGCTTTTAAAAATTATAATTTGGTATTTAAAAATTAATTAATATTATTATTAATTGATTTATTTCCATTTAATTCTTATTTTATTCATAATAAATAAGTCGTTCGTCCGTTTAATACGAAACGAACGCTTACGGACTCAGAAAAATACTACGGTTTCAATAAAAATACTTTTGAGAGCTAATTTCTTGTGTATGACAATGTCATTTGGTTTGTTAGTCCTTTTGAGTCGGTATCTGATCGGTAAACGCTAATATTGACTTGATTTCAATTCTGAACGCACTAAGACATATCTTTTAACGATCTGACTTATGTGTTACATGAACTATGTGATTACGTATTAAACGAATACCATGATTACGTGCTAGATGATATGCATTCTATCTGTTTACAGTTTTAAAATACCATGATTAGTTATAAACGATCGGGTAGATGTCAAGACGTTAGTTACATCGATTGAGTTGGGTTCTGTCAATTAAGATAGTCCTTTTGTTTATAGAATCGAGTAGCAAGGAGTGCGGTCAAGTGTTAGACGGAGATAGTAGCCAGCAGCTATAAGTAGAGTTATAGTAAGAAATTATCGAGCATACCAAGCAAGTACCCCTAACTTCACTTATCGTTCAAGTGACGTTGATTTCGAATTAGATTATGCAAGTATACTTATCTTCACTTATTGTTCAAGTGATACTATTATGAATTTTATTCTATAAATATCTATATCTTTACTTATCGTTCAAGTGATGATTATTCGGACTCTATTATTCAATTTCTATATTATTCTAAGTTCGGAATATTTAAATGTTTTTACATTTCGCTACAACTTACTCTATACAGTGAAGCTTTGAATTGAGATTAGCGAATAACTAATTGTTCTGGTTATTTCGCCATTGGTTGTTGAGATAACTCTGGACCATGAGAAATGGGAAGTTATGTGGTTAAGGATGTCATTTGATTCGACTCCTTTGATTGAAAATTGTTTTTATGGGTTGGATGGTTGTGTAAGAGTCTGTGGCAGCGGTCCAGCATGAGCTATGTGTTATACAGGATATAACACCTTGTTAGGCCGATATGTGCCTTGGGTACCCTTTTGTTTAGTTGGATATGCTTCGGCATACCGGTGTTGCTCCGCGGCTGATCACCGGCAGAAATACACAGTCGTTCGAGGATTTCAATCACAAAATAAATTATATTTGCAAATGTTGTTCATTATCCAAAATTTATATCAGTTTTGATATTGTTCAGATATTGTGGTTTGGTTTTGTTCATCAGATATATTGTGTTATTGTTCTAAATCATAAGCTATATACTGCTTGCTGAGAATTTCTTTCGCTCATACTTGTTTCATATCCTGATTCTTTCAGCTAGGTTAGGGCAAGCTTGAGTTCCAGGTCTGTCCAAAAGTTGTATGCTTGTAGATAGTTTGGTGTGTTTTCCAGGTAGACAGTTTGGGACGCTTAGCTAGTGTTATTCCCAGTGGATTAACAATGAGATTTACAGAAGGGGGGTTGAATGTAAATCTCAAAACTTTTTCAAGTTTTGAGCAATTTGTAAGACTAAGTGTTTGAGTGATCAAATGTGTGTGAATTGCTTGGAGCTGATGCAGACAGATATATATTTAAACACAAATGAAATGAACACAAAGAACTTAAAAACTTTTCTGGTAGATTTGTTGTTCCACCAGAGATGTGTTATTTCAGAAAATCTGTGATTCAAAATTAAATCACAGTTGCTTCCTAGTACAAACTAGATGATTTTCTCTCTTGATATTTCTAAACAGCTCAGGGAAAATTCACATCTAATTACTAGCTACTACTTGGTTTATATAACACCAAGTTTACAAGTGAAGACAAAGATAAAGTACAATAAGACAATAGTTCTCCACTTCTTTCTGTTCCATTTTTATCCAGTGTAATATGGAATTATCTACTGACTTTCCATTATGAACCAGACTAAAAACGACTGCTTTTTCTGCTGTTCCTGAAATAGGCTACCACATCTCTGTCAATCCATGTGCCTCTGTCAGCTTTGTTAACTGTCACTATCAACTGCTATGAGACTGAGCATCCGTTAAAGCTTTCATCCGTTGATGGCTTTATCCGTTGATGCTCTAGCAGTGCATCCGTTGAAGCTTTCATCCGTTGATGGTTTTATCCGTTGATGCTCTAGCAGTTGAAGCTTTATCCGTTGAAGCACTTATCCATTGATGGATATTATCCGTTGAAGCATTAGAGACATCCGTTGAAGCTTAGTTTCTCATCCGTTGAAGGTCTTCAATATCCGTTGACACTTCTTCACTTATACAAAATTACAAGGCATGAAATATTTACAATTAGCCCTTCTATTTGTACATCCATTGGTAGTCAACATGACTGATTATCTCCTAACAACATCTAAGAATTACAGCTTGAAACCAGAGAGTGAGATGTGCTACAATACCAACCTTATTGCTAAGTAAGGCTACTCCTTCAACGGATAGCCAAGATGGTCTTATCCATTGAGGCTACAAACACTAGATTTCTACTTAAGTGTTTTGCTGAACTTATCATCAAACTAATACACATATTCCTAACAATCTCCCCCTATTTATGTCTACTAGAACTGTAGGCATAAATTTGGGTTTAGCTTGATGATAACAAAACACTTAACAAATATATAAACTGTAACTAAGCAGAAATTCAAAAGTGCTGCAAAAGTGTATATGCTGAGATTAAATTAAAGAAATACATTATTTCCAAGGGTGCTCCTTTAGCTTGAGCAAATTACTTTCTTTTTCTTTGATCCCTGGTTTTCTTTCGTAGCCTCCTGTCATTCTCCTCCATTTGAAGTTGAAGTTGTCTGTAGAATTCAGCTTCATCTTCTTCATTGATATCTAACTTAGATTGCATATCCTTGAGAGTGTCATTACTGGCAATCTTTAGTTGATCTTCAATTCTGAAAAATCTTCTGACTCCTTTGTTGTCTCTGAACTCCATCAACCAATGAGGTGATTTGTGAATTATAATACCTCTCTCTGGAATGAGTAAAGTTCTAGGCAAAGCATTGGGCTCCCTCCAAGTTTTCCTTATGTTGGCAATCTTGTTGAGAATCTCAGTCCTGGCAGTTCTGGTAAAGCCAGAATCCTTATATATGGCTGAGTAGACTCTAATCAAGGTAGTGTAGCCTTCATTCAGAATTCTGTGAAGAGGCCATGTTCTTTCCCCAGCTCCTTTGTATTTGAACACTAGTCTTTCTGGTAGCTGTCTGTAGGCAGCTATTCCCCTTACATCCTCCAGCTCATCCAGATAGAGTTCAATGTCTGAAAATTCTTTTATGTCACAGATGTGAACATAATCATCTTTAGAGTTTTGAGGTTTGGACTTAGGCTTCTGTGTGAATTTGATTGAGGCTTTAGAGGGTGTTGATTTGATTCTTCTTTTCTGCTTCTTTGATGGTGGAGAAGAGGTTAGAAAGGTGGGCAATTTGATGGTGTCCCAATCAATTGGTTCCTCCTTGGGAATGATTGTTTCACCATGAATGTTCATGAAGGGGTCAGGTACAATGGGTTCAGGAATAGAGGGTAGTGGTTTGGATATTGATTGGGTTTCTTCAGTCTTATCTACCTTCTTTCTCTTTGCATTGACCTTATTTCTTTTCCCTTCCTTCCATTCTTCCTTACTTCTTTCCTCCATCTCAGTACCAACCATGTCCCCCATAGCTTCATCTTCACCTTTGTCTTCAATTTCTTTCTGATCTTCAGCCTGACTTGACTCTAGCTATTTTTCAGGCTTTGCTTGTGCTCTTTTGTCAGCCTTTAGCTGTTTGGCTTCTTCCTTCAACCTTTTGGTTTCTTCCTTCTTAGCTATTGAGAATTTGGGATGTCCTTGCATCACACATATGCTCTTTCCCTCTCTAAAAATAATAGCCATGTTTCTCCTTACAGCCTCATCCATGGTCTCTTTGAGATATGCAATACTTCTTCCTAAAAGCTTGTCCTCATCTGCTTTTGGAAGAGGAAAATCCGCCTCTTTTAGAGGATTCTTTGTAGAGTCCTTATTGGATCTGTTGTTGGGCTTGAGAACCATAGGTTGCAGATCTTTGGAAGAAGTTTCTCCATCCTTATGCCTCCCTACTGGCTTGAGTTCCATAATAATTGATTCCACTTTTGTGCTATGCTTCACAGATTGTGATTGAGAAGTTGTAGAACCAAATATTAGTTGCATCTTTTCATCAATCTTCTTCCTTTGCTCTTTGACTTGCAATTCAGCTGCTGCTATCTGGATTAGATCAATTCCATCTAGCTTTCCTTTGACTTGAATTGGTGGAGAAGTTGTGATAACAGGAACTAGCACTTGAGAAATCTGAACTGTTGTAGATGGCTCTCCTTCCCTTTCCCCTTTATTCTCCCCCTTTTTGTTATCATCAAGGGTAGGGGTCAAGCCTTGTGCTTGTGCCAGCTGCATGAGGAGATTTGTTTGAGTTTGTTGATTCTGAAGAATGGTGACCATAGAGTCTTCAATTATTTGAACCCTATCTTCCAATCTGGCCAACCTCTTGTCAGCATCAGAGGCCTTCCTTAGTCTCCCCAACAAATCTTGCATAGTACCATAGGGTATAACTGAATCCAATTTCTCAGCATTGTAGGATTTCAGATCAGCAATGTCCAGCTTGAGCTCATCCACACTTAGATTGTGCTGGTAATGCTGCAACTGCAAGAGATGCAGAGATTCCAGATGAGCTTGAAGAATTGCCTTGGTGCCAGCATCCTGAGTCTCCTGAATGGCCTGCTGAATTGTCATGACTTGTTTGACCAAAGTGACACCAAACTCTCCTGGTGTTGATGGTTTTGCCCATGCCCATGCAGGAAGATTAGGAATAGAACTTGGGCCTGCTACTCCCCCTAAGTTCATGCTCTCATTCAAAGAATTAGAGTCATCATCATTAGAATTTACTCCAAATTATTCAGATGGCTCACCAGCTTGAGAAGGCAGTCTGTTGACAGTAGCTTTGTCTCTGAGAAGAGATTCTGAAGTGTGTACAATGTGTAGTGTCTATTCTGCCTCCACATTGCCCTGTGCAGCCAATAATTGATAGGTTGAAACAGGGTGAGTAAAAGTGTCAGCATCCAAGGAAATGTTATCAATGACAGCTTTGTAGTGTTGCTGAAATTGTCTTCCCTTATCTGCATCATCCACTTTCATTAACTCACTAGCAATGGCTGGATCCACCCTTATAGCTTCTGTACCTGCCTTTCTCTCAATTTCTCTCTTTTCTTGCATCAGGGGCTCCCCCTGGCTCACACAGACCCTCACACCCTCACCTTCACCTTCTAAGGTGGCACTCCTCTCACTTACTTTTGCCATGCTGGAAGAAATAGCATGCATTTGGTGACTCTCATCCTCTCCTTTTGCCTGGGAGCAACCCAGCCTCTCACTCAAAAAATCACTCCCTTCCCTCAAGCCTAAAAGTGATTGTACAGTTTCCATGTCCTCTACAGTTGGAGTTGTTTCTGTTAAGTGTGTAGAGGCCATCAACGGATAGGGAGTATCCGTTGAAGTGGAAACTGATGGTATCAACGGATAACTGCTGTTAAGCTTATCCGTTGAAGAACAACCACTTGTCAACGGATGAGAGATATCCGTTGAAGAAGGAAATGATGTAGAGATAGAAAGTGATATAATTGTTGAATCTGTGTGGATTGATTTTAAGTGAGGTGACACAGATTCTGCAACTATATCTGAAAGAATTGGCTGATGATCCAACAAATCATCTAAAAGATGATGATCACCAGGTTTTGAATGGGGCTCCTCCCTGAGTTTTAATGAGGGAGAATCAAGAATTGATGTGAATATCATATCCACATCCAGAGAGGGTGTAGGAGAGTTTGAGGAATGGTGTGTGTCTATATTGAGAGAATGGGGCTGTGATTCCACATTTGCTGGAATCACATCAAGCTGAATTTGAGAAGGAACAGATACTGGTGGGTGTATCTGTGCTGTGTGTGTCCCTTGTGTGGAAACTAGGGTTTTGTCCTTCTTCTTCCTTGAAAAGGCTTGAATTGGTGAATGTTTAGCTTCAGTGTCCCTCCCTCTTTTGTTCTGTGTCCCTGGATGGGGACTATTTTCAATAGTTACATCCTTTTGGGAGGATGCAACTAGGGATGTGCTAGACTCCTTTTGAACCACTACATTCTTTTGAGAGACTGTGGCTTGGCTGGAATGGGTACCACTCACCTCTCCCACCTTATCCTGGGGGGCTTTTTGATGTTCACCCCTCCCCTCACCACTCACACCCTGTTCACTCCCTTCAGGGTTTATGGTAGTTGTTACAACTGTTGTCTTTTGAGAAACAACAGAGGTAGGTTTCTTTGACTTGACTTTGGAGATTTTAGATTTGGTGGCTTTGGTAGGAGCCTGTTTGGACAATGACACAGGTTCCATAGCCACACTAGAAGGCAAAGAAACATTGGGGTTGGAAATAGTAGGAGTTATAGAAACATTTACCTCACTTACCTGTGGTGCATTCATGATTGGCAAGTATACCAATGGCACCTGGCTGTTGAGGTTCATTCTCAAAAGGTCTGCAAGGACCCTTTTCTCTTGTGCCCAGCATTTGAGTTTATTATTCTCATTGGATATAACCAAACCTTCAGCAACATGGTTAGCCAATAACATAAAGAATCTAGCAAAGTAGATGTTATGTGGTCTATTAGTTTTGTTACCTAATCTGGAACCTAATTCTAGCATAACACAGTTGCTAAAATTAAAATACCTATCAGAAACTAGCATATAGAGCATATTAACAAGAGATGAAGTGATAGCATCAAAATTGCTAATCTTCCCAGAGAAAACCTTAATAAAGGCATCTCCAAGAAAACTCCATTCTTTCCTAGGGCCTTTCCTTCTAATACTACCTAAACTAGTAGAATCAAAAGCATAGCCTATGGAATCTAGCATAGCAGAGACATCTTTATCAGTGTGTGGTGTCATGGCATTATTCTCAGGCAACTTAAAGCAAGATTGTAAATCATCATAATTAATGCAATAGTCCTTACCTTTAAGAGAGAAGGCAATAGTCATATCAGTGGAGTTGAACTCTGCAGTTGTCCAAATCTCCTCAATCACTTCACAATAGATGGTTGGGGCTTCCAGCATTGCATAACTCAGATTGCAGTTCTTGATGAAGTCCATCATCTTGTGATAATCAGAATGGGCTTCCTTCTTTTCAACCAAGACTATGAAATTATTCTTTTCATAAACAAATCCTGTTTGAGACATAATTTTGACTACTGGTGCCATTGTTGTGAGTAGAGGTTGCAGAGAAGAACTTGAGAATTGAGAGAGAAAGAGAATGATAATTGCAAGAAAGCGTAAAGTGAAAATAAGAATTCAATTGGGCTTTTATACTTTCTTGAATTAAAACACAAATTAAAATAATTAAATGATACTTTTAAGTAAGTGAAAGCCGTTCAGGAATAAATGAAACTGTAGAAATTCTGAAAACTACCGTAAATACAAATACATACAACACTGTATATCTGTATCAACGGTTGAGTAAAAGAATCAACGGCTGTGACTCACTAACGTGACACATCAACGGATAAGGTAAATAGTTATTCGTTGATGAACAACACTATTTTATCCGTTGAAGGATAAAATTACCAGAAATGTATTTGTCTTTCAACGGATAATGAATATCCGTTGATAGAACAATTTTGGCTTTCAATGGATAGGGAATATCCGTTGATAGGATAAGTTTTGATTAAAGCCAACTTTGTTCTTGCAGCAAATTCATTTCTGGCTACAAGACAGATTACATAGATGACATAGATTATGAATAGTTAAGCATACCTAACTCACTTACTAATCTTGTGAATGTTGATTCATCAAGTGGTTTGGTAAATATGTCTGCAATCTGCTTTTCACTTGGAAAAAAATGAAGTTCCACTGTACCTTTCATCACATGTTCCCTAATGAAGTGGTACTTGATATCAATGTGCTTGGTTCTTGAGTGCTGCACTGGATTTTCAGTAATGGCAATGGCACTTGTGTTGTCACAAAATATTGGAATTTTGTCAACAGTTATACCATAGTCAAATAACTGATTCCTCATCCACAGTATTTGTGCACAGCAACTACCAGCTGCAATGTATTCAGCTTCAGCTGTTGATGTGGAAACAGAATTCTGCTTCTTGCTGAACCATGATACAAGCTTGTTTCCTAGAAATTGACAGGTGCCTGTTGTGCTTTTCCTGTCTAATTTGCAACCTGCATAATCTGCATCTGAGTAGCCAATTAGATCAAAACCAGACTCTCTAGGGTACCAAATTCCTAGATTTGGAGTCCCTTTGAGATATCTGGAAATTCTTTTAATAGCCACTAAGTGAGATTCTTTAGGGTCAGCTTGAAATCTAGCACAGAGACATGTAGAAAACATAATATCAGGTCTACTGGCAGTTAAATATAAAAGTGAGCCAACCATGCCTCTATAACTTGTAATATCCACAGACTTTTCAGCCTTGTTTAATTCAAGCTTAGTGGCAGTGGCCATGGGAGTTTTTGCAGGTGAACAATCCATTAAGTCAAACTTCTTTAAAAGATCATAAATATATTTAGTTTGACTAATGAAAATTCCACCACTAACTTGTTTAACTTGTAAACCAAGAAAGTAAGTTAGCTCTCCCATCATGCTCATTTCATATTTACTTTGCATTAATTTAGCAAACTTTTTACAAAGTTTATCATCTGTAGATCCAAATATAATATCATCTACATAAATTTGTACAAGTATCTTAGAGCCTTTAACATTTCTAAAGAAGAGAGTTTTGTCAACAGTAACTCTTGTGAAGTGATTATCTAGAAGGAACTTTGATAAAGTCTCATACCAGGCTCTAGGTGCTTGCTTTAGTCCATAGAGTGCTTTCAACAAATAATACACATTGTCTGGAAAATTTGGATCTTCAAAACCTGGAGGTTGGCTTACATAAACTTCTTCCTCCAATTCCCCATTTAGAAATGCACTCTTGACATCCATCTGATAGACTTTGAAATTGGTATTAGCTGCATAGGCTAGAAAGATTCTGATGGCTTTAAGTCTTGCAACTGGAGCAAATGTTTCATCAAAATCTATTCCCTCTTGTTGAGAATAGCCTTTGGCAACCAATCTGGCTTTATTCCTTATGACAATGCCATTTTCATCTATCTTATTTCTGAATACCCATTTTGTGTCAATAGAACTCTTGTTCTTTGGCTTGGGTACCAGCTTCCACACTTTGTTCCTCTCAAATTGGTTTAGCTCCTCTTGCATAGCTAAAATCCAATCTGGATCCAAAAGAGCTTCTTCCACTCGCTTAGGTTCCTCCTGTGATAGAAAGCTACTATATAGACATTCATCTTGAGTAGCCCTTCTAGTTTGTACTTTAGATGTAGCATCGCCAATGATCAGTTCAAAAGGGTGATTCTTGGTCCATTTCCTTTGAGGTGGTAGATTAGCCCTTGATGAGGTTGCCTCAGTATTGTCATGATGTGAGATAGAATGTTGATTTGTTGAAACTCCCCCTGAGTTGCTGATCCTTTGAAAGGAAATGGGAGTTCTATCAACTGATGAGGTGAAGTGATTATCCGTTGACAGACTGTGATCAACGGATGCTTCGTTATGAACTTTAATGGATGATGCACTTTGTCTTTCAACGGATGCTGCATTGCTTCTTTCAACGGAAGCTGAATTTTGACTTTCAACGGATGCAGCATTCTGTGCATTATCCAAAGGCAGACTCTGGTTTCTTCTTGAGATGCCTTCTTCATCATTCTCATCTTCACTATCATCACAATATATCTCAATATTGTCAAATTTGAGTCCTTCATGATGTCCCTCATCTGTTAGTCCATCAATCTTTTTATCATCAAACACAACATGTACAGATTCCATGACAATGTTGGTTCTTAGATTGTAGACCCTATATGATTTTCCAGCAGAATAACCAACAAATATTCCTTCATCAGCCTTTGCATCAAACTTTCCTTTGTGATCAGATTAATTCCTTAAGATGTAACATTTGCAACCAAAGACATGTAGAAAGTTTAAAGTTGGTTTTCTTCTCTTGAATAATTGATAGGGAGTCATGCATTTTGCTTGATTGATTAGAGAAATATTCTGAGTGTAACATGCACAGTTAACAGCCTCAGCCCAAAAATAAGTTGGGAGCTTTGACTCCTCAAGCATTGTCCTTGCAGCTTCAATTAGTGATCTGTTCTTCCTTTCCACCACACCATTTTGTTGTGGAGTTCTTGGAGCTGAGAACTCATGCATGATCCCATTTACTCCACAGAACATCTTCATGGTTGAATTCTTGAACTCAGTTCCATTGTCACTCCTAATATTCCTTACTTTGAAATCAGGATGATTGTTGACTTGCTTGATATGATTGATGATGATTTCACTAGCTTCATCCTTTGATCCAAGAAAATAAACCCATAAAAACTTTGAGAAATCATCTACAATCACTAGGCAGTATCTTTTCCTTGAAATTGACAATATATTGACTGGTCCAAAAAGATCCATGTGTAGAAGTTGCAGTGGTTCATCAATTGCAGATTCAAGCTTCTTACTGAATGATACTTTCTTTTGCTTTCCTTTCTGACAAGCATCACACAGTCCATCCCTTGTGAATTCCACTAGAGGCATTCCTCTAACTAAGTCCTTTTTGACTAGATCATTCATTGTCTTAAAATTCAAATGGGACAGCTTCTTGTGCCATAGCCAACTTTCAACTGGACTTGCTTTGCTGAGAAGACAAGTAATGGATTCTGCATCTGTAGAGTTGAAATCAGCTAAGTACACATTTCCTTTTCTAACTCCAGTTAGAACCACTTTATTGTCCTTTTTACTTGTGACAATACAGGCTTCAGAATTGAAGGAAACAGTATTCCCTCTGTCACATAGTTGACTGATGCTCAATAAATTGTGTTTGAGACCATCAACCAATGCAACTTCATCAATGATGAAATTTTCTTTTGAAATCAAGCCATATCCCATAGTGAATCCTTTGCTGTCATCTCCAAAGGTTATGCTAGGGTCAGCTCTCTCCTTAAATTCTGTGAGCAAGGTGAAATCTCCTGTCATGTGTCTTGAACAACCACTGTCCAAGTACCATAGATTCCTTCTTTGTCCCTGCACACAACAAAATCAATCACGTTGATTTTGGTACCCAAGTTTCCTTGGGTCCAGCCTTGTTAGTCTTTTTCCTAGACTTCATTCCTCCTGCATCTTTTGACTTAGGTAACTTTGGGTCAACCTTGGTCTCAGATGTGGTTGGTTGAAGTGTAGGGTTAGTCACGGAATCATTTAACACATTTGATTGAATTTGATAAGGCATAGGTTGTGCAAACATGTTATTCCACATAGGCATATTGTATGGCATTTGAGGCATACTAAATGCAGTAAAGTAAGGATTGTTAATGTATGGCATGTTTGCAAAATGTGCATGGGGATTCTGGTGAGACATAACAGGCATAGCATGCAGAGGTGACATAGACATGTTAGGCATGGAGGGATTTGAAGGCATGGGAGCATTTTTAACAGATTTGCAATTATCAGATAGGTGATTAACACTTTTACAATGTACACAGCTTTTTCTAGGAGCATACTTATCAGGTGTGTAATTGTTATGTTTATTAATCCCTACCTTCCCATTTCTTTTAGATTTTCTTTTAGTTTCCTTCTTATCCTCAACCAACTTAAGCCTATCTTTCAACTGATCTAAAGTCATGTGTCCTATATTCACCTTATTGACATCTCTGGATGTGCTAGCTCCTTCTCTGACAAAGTTCTTGAGAGTTGAATCATTCTTTTTATTTTTAAAAGAACTTGCCTGTTTTAATTGATGAGCCTTCAACGGATGCTCCTTTTCTTCCTTCAACGGATAACTTTCATCATCCGTTGATTCCACATCCGTTGACAATCCATCAATTAATTCTAACTTCTTTTTGTTTTTCTTCCAGGCATCCTCACAGAATGATTCAATTCCCTGAACCTTGGCAATTTGAACACCACATCCCTAGATGTTTTCCAGGCCTTGATTACCTCTTGCTCACTTTCTAACTGTTTAGAAAGAATTTCTACTTTCTTAACAGCTTCTTCTAGTTCACTCTCGATAGTCAAGCATTTAAGTTTAATCTTTTCAAGCTCAATTACCTGACTCTCTAACACAACATTCCTATCACTTAAAAACACATTATTTTCTTTGATCCTAGTGTTTTCTTTAGCTAGTGATTTAAGAGAAACACGCAAATGATATAATTCATTGGACATATCATTTATGGCTTCATTGCATTCATTTTTAGAAAGCTGAGAGAGATCAGTAGTAATTACCTAGTTGCTTGATGAACTAGTTTCATTTTCATCAGAATTAGCCATCAGGGCTAGGTTGACATATTCCACATCATCATCTTCATTTACCCCATCTGCTGCCCAATCATCTTGAGTGAGAAAAGCTCTTTCCTTTTGTTTGAGCAAATCAAAATACTTCCTTTTGTAATCAACTTGCTCAAATTTCTTTTTCTCAGAATTTGGCTTCCTACACTCACTTGCAAAGTGTCCACTAATGCCACAGTTATAACATTTGAACTTTGATTTGTCCACCATGTTTTTGTTTGGCTTAGTGAACTTTGTGTTTTTCCTGAACTTCATCTTTGCAAACCTCCTGGACAGAAAGGCCAGATGTTCATCAATATCATCAGATTCATCCTGACTGGAATTGTCTTCATCCTCAGCAACTTGCTCTTTACCCTTACTTGATTCTGATTTGCTTGTGCCAATTTTGAGACTTGGCATTGTCTTTTCCTCATTTCTGGCTTCAACTTTTTCACTGTCAGCTACAAGTGCAACTGATCCTCCTTTTCTCTTTCCCTTTTCCAACAGCTCATCTTGCTCCATCTCAAGTTCATAAGTCTTCAAAATTCCATATAATCTTTCAAGTGTGAAGTCCTTATAATCTTGAGAATTTCTTAGAGAAACAGTCATAGGCTTCCATTCCTTTGGCAGAGATCTTAGAAATTTTAGATTGGAGTCCTTGACTTGGTACACTCTCCCATACAGCTTTAATCCATTCAATAGTTTCTGAAATCTGTTGAATGTATCATTCAATGATTCTCCTTCTTCAAAGTGGAAATATTCATATTGTTGAATGAGAAGCTGCATTTTGTTTTCTCTAACTTGCTCAGTGCCTTCACAGATAAGCTGCACAGTATCCCAAATTTTCTTAGCAGTTTGGCTATTGATGACATTGTAAAACATATCTTGATCCAGGCCATTAAACAAAATGTTCATGGCTTTCTTGTCCTTGTGGACCTCTTCAATATCTTCAACAGTCCATTCTGCCTTTGGCTTGGGAATAGACTGTCCCACAGCAACTGTAGCAGTAGCAGCTGTGGCCACCTTGTGTGGGATGTGAGGACCATTCTCAATGCAGTTGATGTAGCTTTCATCTTGAGAGAGAAGATGTAAATGCATCTTCACCTTCCAGTGATGATAGTTATCTCTTTCCAGGATTGGAATCTTTACACCAATATCCTTCTTACTCATGCGGTTAGCAGAATAGATCTTTAAACTCTTTGTATGTTAAGAGCTTGCTCTGATACCAATTGTTATTCCCAGTGGACTAACAATGAGATTTACAGAAGGGGGGTTGAATGTAAATCTCAAAACTTTTTCAAGTTTTGAGCAATTTGTAAGACTAAGTGTTTGAGTGATCAAATGTGTGTGAATTGCTTGGAGCTGATGCAGACAGATATATATTTAAACACAAATGAAATGAACACAAAGAACTTAAAAACTTTTCTGGTGGATTTGTTGTTCCACCAGAGATGTGTTATTTCAGAAAATCTGTGATTCAGAATTAAATCACAGCTGCTTCCTAGTACAAACTAGATGATTTTCTCTCTTGATATTTCTAAACAGCTCAGGGAAAATTCACACCTAATTACTAGCTACTACTTGGTTTATATAACACCAAGTTTACAAGTGAAGACAAAGATAAAGTACAATAAGACAATAGTTCTCCACTTCTTTCTGTTCCATTTTTATCCAGTGTAATATGGAATTATCTGCTGACTTTCCATTATGAACCAGACTATAAACGGCTTCTTTTTCTGCTGTTCCTGAAATAGGCTACCACATCTCTGTCAATCCATGTGCCTCTGTCAGCTTTGTTAACTGTCACTATCAACTGCTATGAGACTGAGCATCCGTTGAAACTTTCATCCGTTGATGGCTTTATCCGTTGATGCTCTAGCAGTGCATCCGTTGAAGCTTTTATCCGTTGATGGCTTTATCCGTTGATGCTCTAGCAGTTGAAGCTTTATCCGTTGAAGCACTTATCCGTTGATGGATATTATCCGTTGAAGCATTAGAGACATCCGTTGAAGCTTAGTTTCTCATCCGTTGAAGGTCTTCAATATCCGTTGACACTTCTTCACTTATACAAAATTACAAGGCATGAAATATTTACAATTAGCCCTCCTATTTGTACATCCATTAGTAGTCAACATGACTGATTATCTCCTAACAACATCTAAGAATTACAGCTTGAAACCAGAGAGTGAGATGTGCTACAATACCAAACTTATTGCTAAGTAAGGCTACTCCTTCAACGGATAGCCAAGATGGTCTTATCCGTTGAGGCTACAAATACTAGATTTCTACTTAAGTGTTTTGCTGAACTTATCATCAAACTAATACACATATTCCTAACAGCTAGTCTAGAGGTTTGTAATAAAATTTGAATAAGTTGTAAAACTAATTAGACTTATGGTTTGTGATAACAGTTGCTTTGTATTAGTGCCCGTTCCATACTATAACCTGTGATCGATCCAGTTGCATGAAAGGGGTCATATTTATTATATTATTCCGCTGTGATTATTTTATTATAGTTTCTTCTGGGCTAGTGACCCTCAAATCTAGACCCCGGGTTTGGTGGGCGTCACATATATATGATCGTTCTAAGTGATAGGACTTTGTATATTCAGTTAGAGATATGTATCATTTTCTGTTAGTAATCGATAATGCATATCCTAGACTGATTTGTAGCAGCTGTGTATTAAATAAACATAATTTAGGTCATCACATAGTGATTAACTCGAGCATTGTACGACCTAGCAGCTCTCAAGAATATCAGTATTTCTTGAGAGAGTTTGTAACAGTTTTTATCATAAATATAAAGAACTGTTATATTTTTATACTTGTTCAAAACGTTTATACAATTGTATCCAATCCCCCTTAAACAATTGTATCTTTACTGGGCAATGGAGCCTGATAAATCATATATATTAGAAAATATTAAGGCTCCTGGGAAAATTATGTCAAGTTACCAACTCTTCTAAGACTTATAGTTATACATTTAACTGGAAGTACAGGATATAAATATACCATTATGTTGAGCTATAAATAACCTGAAGTCCTGAACGAAACTTTCATCTCAATTACTAAGTGTTTTAATGTGCTTATATAATTACCAAGACTTGACAAAGCATTTACAAAAAATTCTACAAGAACCTAAATTTCTATCTAATTCTCAACTTACGAAAATTTGGACAGTTGAGTTATAGTTCCGAGTTCCAGCAATAATTAAAACACACACATAGTCAGAGAGAGAACAAAATTTGTAATCCCCTGTTTTATGGTTTACATGATGTGTTTCATATAAAACATACACATAGTCAGAGAGAGAGAGAGAGAGATCAGACTCTAAAAGGAACTTGGGAGCAATAGTCAACCCGACGATACCAGCACCTACTACAACGACGTCGTATAAGTAACAATTTACCTTAGCAAACCCTCCACTGGCTCATGATAATACTCTTTGTATCTCCCTGCAGTTTCATACTTCATGTTCACCTAAATTGCCAAGTAATTGTATGCAATATCAATAGATACAGCAATTTGAATCACATTGATAAAAATAAACGTGTACCAGTGTAGCACATAATTTTAAAAACCTTATCGATATAAGCAACTGTTTGTCGAGCATCAAATTGGTAATCATCCTGTAGAAAAGCAACACCACCTTCTTTGTCAAGCTCAAGCGCAGGTTCCTGTACCAGCAGATCAGTATTTGACAATTATTCGACCTTGAACCCAGCCTTAGACAACTGATCCACCCTCTGTTTTAATACGACAGATTCTGCAGCAGTTTTACCAACTAACAAACTCCCTGTTGACCGGAAACTCACTTGTTTAAAGAAAAAACTAATGTAGAGGATAATTGATTAAACTAAGGTGAATTACATTTATGTAATGAAAATACTCATATGAAAACTGACCGGTCTTTTTCCAGCCAAATAAATGTAGAGGATCAAGTCCTTGGTGAGTAACAGTGTTTGCAGACTCCTCCTAGAGATGCCGGCTTCGAGTAGCTAGCTCCCACTTAGGAGTACCAGGCATCTTGTGTACCATCCATATGTACCCATGTCCTACAACAAATTTAAAATGTCAGATTTTACAAATCCTGGAAGTAAACAAACAAATAAATAAATATTGAGGTATTATTTAGATCACGGGATTTCAACTCGGTTAACGATAACCAGAAAACCACATTTCCGCGCGGGTGTTATTGTATTAGTAGTACCTCCGCCCATTGCACCAGCACAAGGAACAGCAGCGTCCACAAAAGCAACAGAGAGATCAGACTCTAAAAGGAACTTGTGAGCAATAGTCAACCTGATGATACCAGAGATGCATATCGAGAAGGTCTTACTAGATTCAAACTTATGAAACTCAAAATTCAAATTCCAAATTAAAGAAGCCCTAAAATCAAAGAGAAACATGAATTACCTGAAGTTTAAGCGAAGAAATCAATTTATATGAACTGAAAACAAGAAACCCCTAATTGGAAGATCCCTTGCCAAACTATATTGAAAAAACCTTTATTTGAAGAAGAAAATTTACTTTAGATGAAGAGATTTATAGAAAGGCCATGTATAAGAGAGAGGTTTGAGAGAGAGAGAGAATTTTAGGAAGAGTACAAGAGAGGGAGAAGAGGAAGAGGTTGTAATGACGAGATAAAAAGTGGGTTGGGCGGCTTTCATCCAAAAAAAATGGCGTTTCGTTTGAAATTTTTTTATAAATTTTGGCCGCTTTTAAAAATTTCAAGTCTCCAGAAAAAATATACAATTTATAATTTATAATTGTAGTAAATAATATTGAAAATATTATTTTAGAACAAAATTAGTTATGTATTTTGTTACTTACATAAATTTGTATATTTACATTTTAATAAATTTTATTTTTAAAAATGTGTATATCAATGCTCATATCAGAATGAAAGAGAATTATAATATTTTAATTTTTTATTACTTTTAAAATTTTATATTAAATATTTTGAATTTTGAATTTTCTAAAATTTTACCCAGGTCAGTCCAAAAAACTACCGCTTCTCCAAAAGTTTTGAGTCTACTTTAGCCCGCCTAATCGAGAGCCCAACATTGCTAAAAAAAATTTTTTATGAAACTTTTAAGTTTAAATAATGTTTAATTTTTTTAATAATAAAAAATTATCAGTTACTAATTAGTACAGGTTACAAAGATTAACAAAAATAATTTATTTTATCAATCTTAGCTAATATTAAAATTATTGCTTAATTATGTTATCAAAATTGATTTATTTTGAAGTTAAATAATCATATAAATTTAATTGTTTGTAAAAGATTACTTTTTTATCAATTAACACCCTATTGTAATATAAGTTTCCACATATTACCGTATGTAACACTTTGAAGCTATAGTAATGTGTTACGAAGGCTATGATAACATCAAAAACACTAGGTTGCGGTAGGCTAAGATGAGCATACCTAAGGTAACATAATTTTGTAACACGCGTGATTAAACCATGGCAATAGGCCATCTATGGCATAGTGTTTGCACCCTTAAATAAAGGGTAAAATGAGAATTTCAGTTAATTATTAACTAAACTAATTTTTTTGTTTTTCCAGATTATATTACAAACTAAATTTTATTATTATAACTATAAAATAATAACTTTAAATTTTTTGAATAATACTATTTAGTTGAGTTTCGAATTTTAGTTATATTAATAATGCCAAAAATATATAATTCTACCAAAAGTAAATTCAAAATATCTTTTTACATTTTTTTAATTATATACTTAATTCAAATCTAATAGTCTCATTTTTATTTCTTTGAAGTAGTTATTATTTTAATGTGCATTTAGTCAAAATATTTTGGTCAATATTAATATTTAATATATAAGAAATCATTTTAATAAATATTTTAACTTATATTTGAATTCTAACTAAAAT
The DNA here is from genome assembly GCF_009905375.1 of Apium graveolens. NCBI lineage: Eukaryota > Viridiplantae > Streptophyta > Magnoliopsida > Apiales > Apiaceae > Apium > Apium graveolens. Next base: position 219,389,673 of record NC_133654.1, read on the forward strand.
TTATTTACATTTAAAATGAAGTTTATGTTTTACCCCTTATTATTTTAATTATATTCTATAAAACGGTGTACACTGACTTAGCAGGTTGAAGTTGAGGGGTGCAAGTTATTTTTCCGAAAATTCTGGTACCTAACCCGAACACGACTCAATTTAGTTACGAGTGACCCAACCCGACTCGAGATATTCGAGTCGTGTTCAACCCAACTCGACCCAACCCGACCCGTGACCCAACACGACCCGTGCAGTAAAAATAAATGAAAATAAATAATATTAAGTCATGCATGCTGGTTAGTACAAAACACTCACACAAAAATATTTAGCAACCACAAATTAGAAATACAAATAAACCAGGTTTAAACCAAATCAACATCAACACACATGTTCTGGAAAACTAGTACGGGAAAAAGTGATAAGAGTACAAATTAATCAAGTAAAAATAAACCATATATTGTTCTTAAACATGAATACATGAAAAAGTGGTAATTAAATGTCCAATTTGCGCTTCAAGTTGATTCTTACAGGACCAACAAAAAAAATTCGAAATAAAATTAGTCGACTAAGATTATGCAGCAAAATATAATCAAGTCAATTAAATTAATATATGATGGTGGAGCATTATCAACCTTAGTCTTGTTAATGCTTAAATTCATGATATCTTCTGTAAGTTCTTCCACCTTTAACTTTGTGGAGGCTAAATTACAACAATAAAGAATCAGTAATATTAATTAACACAATGCAGCTAAAGTGGCTAAATTGTATGCTGATAATATCATATTAACACAATCAATACTTGCCTCTTTCTCCGTTTAGCCAGTCTCTGGAACAGATTATCGCTTCTGCATTCTCCGGTAGTAGTGAACTCTGATATTCATCAAGTATGCGGCCACCTGCACTAAATGTAGCTTCCGATGACACGGTAGATATCGGAATGCTTAGTATATCATGAGCCATGGCTTCGAGCTCTGGATACCTGAACTGGTTACCTTTCTAAAAGTCCAGGACATTTAAATTTGCTTTTCTATCAATCTTTGGCTCTTCTAAATACAACCCCAGTTGTTTTTTTTTTGCACACTGAATGGACTCATCATTTTCATATTCATCTAGTTCATGTTTAAATACAAGGAAACACATGAGACTATAAGAAATAAATATAGACAAAATTTATTTAAGATTACCTGGAAAACATCTTGACCTTCATTAGCATAAAGTACATCTGCTCTACTTTGTTTTTGAGATAATGGTGATTGTTCACCTGTAGTTGTAGTTGAAGCATACTCATTAAAAAGTGAGAATAATTTCTCCTTGAGATTGTCGAATTGAAAGGAATTGGCACAATAAAAAATTTTGTAGAAAAAATCAACACTACTAAGCTTATACCTGGGATCAAGAATACTAGCAATAGCCAAGATAGTGTTGAAATCAGCCCAATATTTTTTGAACTTATCCTATATATTATGTGCCATAGACCTTATAAACTCGTTATCATCATGATGCAATGCTCTAAAACCCTCATACTCAAAAAATTGAAAAGGTTCCTCATGCATAGTAATGGCAGCAACAAATAAATAAATTTCGGAACTGTTAAATTTAAAGCCGAATTTTCACGAGTTATAAGAAATTGTCTTGCATCTCTTGTATCTATCCTATCATATTTTTCCAAATGCTTATGAAGATTACCAGTACCAAAACCACCGGGACAAGCATAAGTAGTGTGACGGCCTAACCCCGGGGTCAGGAGTTGACGTCACTAACAAGATCAAACTACAATTATAATACAATCAACTCATTTTTATTTTAATATAAACAACCTTTTCATAAGATATTTTCCAGGTTCAAGTATAATTTAGGTTTACACACTTAATACAAACCAACTTATTTAAAATAGCCAGGCACATCTAACTTTCTACAGCAACTCACAAACCATACCTGGTCTGACACAACAAACTCAGAGGAGCTCAATACAGGAGGAACTGGAATTTGGCCCTTCCTATAACAGAAGGATCTCCTAGGCATTTGCAATATAAGATATAAAAAACATTTTGCAAAGGTGAGCGATCAATCGCTCAGCAGTACCGCTATATGAATAACAAGTAAAATAGTTTATGATAAACAGTTATAGGAACAACAATCATAACTCATTTATAAAAATAAGTAAAATGGGTATAAACTGGATATCAATAACTAGCATGCACTGCAAAACCATAATATCAGTTGTGTGCAGTGCAAATACCAGAGTTCAATTTTAGCATTCTATTTTCATTTCCAAATCATATGTTCCATTACAGGAACCATAAAACCAGTAAACCCGTTACGAGGACCCAAAATCATTTGTTCCGTTACGGGAACCACAAAATCTCGTTCATATATGTATATATTGGATGATCCCTGATGAGATAGCTGATCAGGCTATCTCCATTGGACGGCTCCATCTGCAATCCCATAAAACATATTACGGAACTCAGAGACTAGCTAGGTCTCTATCACGCTGGACTAAGTGATTTAAATAGGGTGTGCAACCAACTTAGCCTCTTACGCTATCTTCCTGGCTATTACGGGCCCTCGCGGACGCTCATCCAATTATCTGATCTATTTTATCCAGTTTTCAAACCACTTACCTATCTCTTTCAAAACAGTTCTATTACAGAACACCTTCCCAAAATATTTTCAATTTATTCATAATTTAGAGATAGGCATTTTCAGAAATTACTTTTCCCCCAAATCATAAGTTAACAAAACATTTTCAAACACTGGGAATACGTAACTTAAAACATTATGTTCCAGTACGTAATTTAAATCAATAATATTTCATATATTACTGAGCCATAAAGATATGGTCAAGAGTACTTTCCTCAATAAGCTTTAACGGCTAGTACTGGCTAGTTTTACACAGGGATGCTCGGGATTTCGATTGGAAACTATAGAACCAAAATACCCTAAATTAGACGTCCGAATATGCTTGACATATCCTCGCTAACAATCTACCCGTACGTAAACAAAATCCGACTCGTAACATACATATTATTATAACACACGTATCAATTAGGGTTCACGTCCTCGAAAGTCGGTTCGATATTCAGTATTAGAAAATACGTATACCCGTCGTTTTTTTTTGGAAAATAGGATTATTGGTTATTTTGGCAAAATATTTTACCATGACATACAATCAGATTTCGTATAAAATATTTATATACATATTCGTTCAACGTCCCAATGATTACAGGATACGTTCCCGTACTTCCGTAATTTGATTTCTCGGAAATCGGGCAGCATTTCCTCTATTTATCAGACTAACCTATCGAAATAATTCAACGTCAAATCAACAACAACAATCACAATAATCCAAAATTCACAAATCTCAATCACCGATATAATTCAGTTATTAATCATTAGTATCCGTATTTTAACGCTTTTATTTGTAGGACTCAGATTATATCATCATAGTCCACCGTCAGCTCACCGAGGCTCATCGCTAACGGCGGTAAAATTCGCGGGTTCCTGTTTATATCGGGCGTCCTACGCGAATTTCACCGATTAATTACTAACAATTCTGGCACGAAATATTTTATTTCATAAATAAAAATCAAATAGTTTATGCGGAAATTAAATAAAATATTTCCAATATTAACCAAATAATCCCAATCAGAACATATTACAAGAAGCCGGAATAATTGACCGGAAAACAGAGCAACAGCCGCAAAACCTCAATCATCACCATCCTGAAACACACACACGACACGATACACACACACGACACGATAAACACACACACAAATAAATACATACACATACGTGGGGACCAGACACCCAGATAGTAGCACACGCGCCACAACCTCGCCGGAGCGGCGAAGGGCGGTGACCACAACACGGCGACAACATAGGAGGATTTACCAGGAAAGGAGACAATCGAGGGAGGGGGAAAAAGGAGCACAGGGAGAGTGAAAGAGAAGGGAGAGGAGAGATATTAAGAAAGACAAAATCGAGATTGAAAGGAGAGACTGTGAGATGTTCGGGAGAGAGACAATAGAAAGGGGAAGAAATGAATTGATAAAAGATGTGATCCTTATCTGACTAAAGCTAAATTTGAATCTTAATTTATCAATTTAACGAGCATTTAACGGGTAAAAATAACTCGACCATTCATGAAAATAGCCTTAAAAAACTCGAAATAATTTAAAACTGATAATATAAAATTCTTGAAATTTTTAAATCATTTTTGGAACGCAACTAATACCCGTATTTAACGATTAAATGAACCAACATACGGGTGAATTTAATTTTCAAATTTTTTTGAAACAATTTAAAATAAAATCTCGAAATATTTCAAACTTAGTAAAATATGAATTTCATAATTTTTGAAACATTTCTGATTTTATTATCGAATTTATATTAAAATACAATCAGAAAATCATTCAGGGATAAATAATTGATGTAATATTGATTTTTAAATTTTATAAATTCATAAAGCAATAAAAATGATTTTAGAGATAATCCACGTATTTATGAAAAATAAATCTTTAAAAAAATCACTTTTAAATATAAAAACAAAACAACACAGCTCAACAATTAATTACACAAATAATCCTCGAACACCAATAATCACGTATATTTAATAACAAAACAATAGCCAGCTGACAAAACCCATACACATATTTTATTTATTTAATTATTCAATAATTTAAATATTGTAAAAATATACGAGTCATTATATCATCCCCCCTTAAAAAGATTTTGTCCTCAAGATCTGATCTAACTAAACAAGTGAGGATATTTGTCAAGCATATATGACTCTAATTCCCAAGTAGATTCTTCTACTCGGGGATTTCTCCAAAGTAATTTAACTATAGGAATAGACTTATTTCTAAGGACTCGTTCTTTACGATCTAGGATCTGGATTGGTTGTTCCACATAGGACAAATCTGGCTGAAGCTCGTTTGGCTCATATTCAATGACTTGATTCGAATCAGGGATATACCGCTTCGACATAGATACGTGGAACACGTTATAGATATGCTGCAACTGTGGCGGCAACGCCAACTCATAGGCAACTTTACCTACCATTCTCAACACTTCAAACAGTCTGATATACCGAGGACTCGATTTGTCTTTCTGTCCAAACCTAACTAATCCTTTCCAAGGAGACACTTTTAACAATACAAAGGCTCCTATTTCCATATCCATGTCCTTTCGATGTAAATCTGCATTCTTTTTCTGTCTATCTTGAGCTACTTCTAATTTTTTTCGAATCAATACAACTGCGTCCTTGGTTTGCTGGATTAGCTCAGGACCTAACAACTTCTTTTTTCCTACTTCATCCCAGTAAAGTGGGGACCAACACTTACGTCCATACAAAGCTTCGTAGGGTGGCATTCTGATACTGGCATGATAACTGTTATTATAGGAAAACTCGATTAACGGCAGGTGATCATCCTAATTTCCTTTAAAATCCAAAGCACAAACCCTCAACATGTCTTCTATTGTCTGAATTGTCCTTTCACTTTGGCCATCTGTCTGGGGATGGTAAGCGGTACTCAACTTTAACTTAGTCCCTAAATATTCCTGGAATTTCGTTCAAAATCTTGAATTAAACCTTGGATCTCGGTCAGATACAATCGATACAGGGACACCATGCTTGGTCACAATTTTAACCAAATACAGCTTGACTAGCTTATCTAAAGAATAATTTTCATTGATTGGGAGAAAATGTGCAGACTTCGTCAATCTATCAATAATTACCCAAATAGCATCATGGTTCGACTTTGTCCTTGGTAGTCCTACTACAAAATCCATCACAATTTCTTCCCATTTCCACTGTGGAATCTCAAGGTTGTAACAATCCACTTGGTCTTTGATGTTCTGCTTTTACTGTTTGGCAAGTATGACATTTACTAACCGGATCTGCTATTTTCTTTTTCATTCCTGGCCAAAAGTTCTGCTTCAAATCCTGATACATCTTGGTGCTCCCGGGGTGAATAGAAAACCTAGAATTATGAGCTTCCCATAAAATCTTATTCTTCAGTTCAGTCATATTGGGAATCCATATTCTCGAGGAGAACCTAAACATACCTTTACTGTCTTTTTGAGTACAAATTTCTTCTCCAGTAAAGCTATCTAGTCCTTGATCCATTATTTCTTCCTGACATTTCTTAATCTTGTCCATCAGTTCTGGCTGAAAAGTGATCTCATATAATTGCTCTTTATTACCTTCTGGCACTCGAACTTCAATTTCCAACTTTTCCAATTCTTTCGCTAATTCCTCAGCAACCTTGATCACATTCAATCTTTCCTTCCTGCTCAAAGCATTTGCCACTATATTGGCTTTGCCTGGGTGGTAGTTAATAGAACAATCATAATCTTTAATCAGTTTTAGCCATCTCCATTGTCTCATGTTTAGATCCTTCTGGATGAATATATACTTTAAACTCTTATGGTCCGTATAGATCTCACACTTTTCTCCGTACAAGTAATATCTCCACAGCTTCAACGCGAACATTATTGCTGCTAATTCCAAGTCATGCACTAGATACTTTTGCTCATGGGGTTTTAATTGTCTGGAGATGTAGGCAATGATTTATCATCTTGTATCAACACACAGCCCAAACCTTTCAAAGAAGCATCACTGTAGATTACAAAATTTCCTGTCTCATTCGGCAATGCTAGCACTGGAGTTGTTGTTAATCTCTTCTTCAATTCTTGGAAGCTTTCCTCACATTTCTTTGTACAGATAAACTTCTCATTCTTCCTGGTCAGCTTGGTCAATGGAGTCACAATCTTGGAAAAGTCTTTTACAAATCTTCAGTAATAACCTGTTAGTGCAAGAAAACTTTTGACTTCTGTCGGGGTCTTTGGTTGTTCCCACTTGGATACAGCCTCAATCTTTACAGGATCCACCTTAATACCATCCTTCCCTACTACATGATCCAAAAATTGGACTTCATCCAACCAAAATTCGCACTTTGAAAACTTAGCATACAACTGTTTGTCTCTCAGCCTTTGTAGGGCAATCCTCATATGTTCAGCATGATCTTCTTTAGTCCTTGAGTATATGAGGATGTCATCATTAAATACAATAACAAACTTATCCAAGTACTCATTATACACCATGTTCATTATATCCATAAAAGCTGTTGGTACATTATTCAATTCAAATGACATCACTAGGAACTCATAATGTCCATATCTAGTTATGAATGTAGTCTTTGGTATGTCTTCGGGCTTAATCTTCAACTGATGGTAGCCCGATCTCAAGTCAATCTTCGAGAAATAGCGCGCTCTCTTAAGCTGGTCAAACAAGTCATCGATCTGTTCATTAGATCCATAAAAGCTGCTGGTGCATTAGTCAATCCAAATGACATCACTAGGAATTCATAATGTCCATATCTAGTTCTGAATGCATTCTTTGGTATGTCTTCAGGCTTAATCTTCAACTAATGGTAGCCCGATCTCAAGTCAATCTTCGAGAAATAGCATGCTCCCTTAAGCTGGTCAAACAAGTCATCAATCCTTGGCAGGGGATACTTATTCTTGATGGTCAATTTATTTTAACTCCCGATAATCAATGCACAACCTCATACTTCCGTCCTCTTTCTTCACAAATAGCACTGGTGCACCCCACAGGGATACACTTGGCCTAATCACACCTTTATCCAATAGTTCCTGAAGTTGCTTAGCAAGTTCTTTCATCTCTACTGGGGCCATACGATATGGAGCCTTTAAAACTGGTTCTGCTCTAGGAATTAGGTCAATAGAGAACTCGATCTCACGATCTGGTGGCAATCCTGGCAACTCATCTGGAAAGACGTCTAAAAATTCCCTCACTATTGGAATTTTGTCCAGATTAGGTACCTTTTTCTCAATGTCTACTATATGGGCTAGGTAATCCTCGCACCCTTGTCTTAGCAGTTTCTTTTCCTTTAATATCGAGAGAAATTTCTTTTCTTGCCTTTGTCCTTGATAGTTTACTTTGGTATTATCCTTTGTAAGCATCACAATCTACTTCTTCCTACAGTCAATATTTGCCTTATATTGGGACAACCAATCCGTTCTTAAAATTACATTGAACTTTCCTATCTCGAAGGGTATCAGGTCCTCCGAAAAAGAATGCCCGTGGATTTCCAATTGACACTTAGGGCAAAATTGACTCACTGAAACTCTATCCTGATTAGCTACTTCTATAGTCAAAGGTTCCGCCAGGTCTTATAACATTAAATCCATTTTATTCACACATTGTTTTGATATAAAGAACTTAGATGCAGCTGAATCGAATAAACTTTAACAGGTACAGAATTGAGAGAGAGCGTACCTGCAACCACATCTGAATCCTGAGCATTGGATCTCTTGTTCATCTTGAAGGTTCAGGCTCTAGCTGTGCTGTATGCTGGTCCTTGAGATACACTACCTTGAGTAAGAGTCCTAAAATTCTTAGAAAGATGTTCAACCTTACCACAGTTATAGCAAGTAAATACGGGTTTCTCTGAGTTGAACTTCGATGCATAATGACCCTTCTGATGACATTTAAAACACTGAACATCCCTTCTGCACATACCGCTATGTTTCTTGCCACATATCTTATAATCCACCGCTAGATTTGCTGACTGGGTTGGAGTGGAGGCAACTGAAGTGGTAATAGGCCTGGCCTAAGGAAAAGTCTGTCTTCTAAATCTTTTATTCCTATTTTGGCCAAATCGCTTCTAAAACCTCTAACCAGATCCTCCTGGATTTGTCTCATCAGTAGTACCTTCAGACTTTCTCTTCTTATCACCCTTTTCTTTGACATCCAACTTCTGATCACTTTCAATTATAAGAGCGGCCTGAACTATAAAGGGATATGTTTTGAGTTGTAAAGGTACAACTCCACTGCGGATTTCAGACTTCAATCCTTGCTGGAACCTTTTCGCTTTCTGAGTTTCAGTACTCACATACACATGTACCAATCGGGCCAATTCTATAAACTTAGCTTCATATTCCGCCACACTCTTTTCACCCTGCTCCAATTCCAAAAACTCAACCTCCAACTGATTTTGCAAATAATCCGGAAAATACTTTTCCAAAACCAACTCTGTAAACCTGGTCCACGGAACAGGACCCTCTTCTTCCAAGGAACAAGTGGATTCCCACCAATAATTTGCTTCCCCCTTCAGAAAATAACTCGCATAGTCTGACATGAGATTATCACTTACTTGCATAAGAGTAAAGGCTTTTCCATCTCCTTTAGCCAAATTCTGGCAACAATTGGGTCCACTTCACCCTTAAACTCTAGGGGCTTCACCGACTGAAAAGATTTAAAACTAACAGTTTGGTTCACCACTCTTTGTTGAGGTTTTTTTTGAAACTGCAATTGTTGTTGTTGGATTTGTTGTTGCTGCTGTTGTATGAACTGCTGCTGTTGCAGAAATTGTTGCTGCTGTTGTTGAAATTGTTCTTGCTGCTGAGCCATTTGGTTAGACTGTTGGCGCAACAAATCTAGCAACTCATTCATGACTGGCCCCCATCAGAGTCTCTATTAGAGGAATTGGACGGGATATTCTTCTTGGGTAGCATTCTCTTGAAACACAACAAATGGTCTTAGTATAAAAATTGCCCCCGGGTAGCAACATTTTCATGTGTCAAGAGAATGTTGCCGTAATAAAATATCCCATCCTCATTTAGTTGGGGTCCGACGGTAATGAGGGGCTAAATTTAACAAAATCAATAACAAATACAATAATAAAAGTAACAACAGTAATAACAGTGCAATACTAACAGCATAAGCCAATTATCATAACAGCCGTTGACTACTATCGCCACATACTAACTGAATCACATGATCAGACTTGTTCTCGCGAGAGGAATAACTAAAACCTCTATCGGCTGATGCCAGTAGCACATACACAAGGGAGACACGCTAAAGATCATGGCAGTTCCAAGTATAACTCAATATATGCCAGGGTTACGCCTTCGAACCCTCGACTGAACTCTTAAACTTAATCCTCTATATGAGTAGCTGACTCACACCTTTAAACACTAATTCTACGCCTTTCTAACTCAATTCCTAGCCTAAATCAGAGACTTAAACCTGTAGCTCTGATACCAACCTGTGACGGCCTCAACCCCGGGGTCAGGAGTTGACGTCACTAACAAGATCAAACTACAATAATAATACAATCAACTCATTTTTATTTCAATATAAACAACCCTTTCACAAGATCTTTTCCAGGTTCAAGTATAATTTAGGTTACACACTTAATACAAACCAACTTATTTAAAACAGCCTAACACATCTAACTTTCTACAGCAACTCACAGACCTTACCTGGTCTGACACAACAAACTCAGAGGAGCTCAATACAGGAGGAACCGGAATCTAGCCCTGCCTATGACAGAAGGATCTCCTAGGCATCTGCAATATAAGATATACGAAACATTTTGCAAAGGTGAGCGATCAATCGCTCAGCAGTACCGCTATATGAATAACAAGTAAAACAGTTTATGATAAACAGTTATAGGAACAGTAATCATAACTCGTTTATAAAAACAAGTAAACCAGGTATAAACTAGATATCAATAACTAGCATGCCTTGCAAAACCATAATATCAGTTGTGTGTTGTGCAAATACCAGAGTTCAATTTTAGCATGCTATTTTCAATTCCAAATCATTTGTTCCATTACAGGAACCATAAAACCATTTATCCCGTTACGGGGAACTAAAATCATTTGTTCCGTTACGGGAACCACAAAATCTCGCTCATATATATATATATATATATATATATATATATATATATATATATATATATATATATTCGATGATCCCCGATGAGACGGCTGATCAGGCTATCTCCATCGGACGGCTCCATCTGCCATCCCATAAAACATGTTCCGGAACTCAGAGACTAACTAGGTCTCTATGACGCTGGACTAAGTGGTTTAAATAGGGTGCGCAACCAACTTAGCCTCTTACGCTATCTTCCTGGCCGTTACGGGCCCTCGCGCATGCTCATCCAGTTATCTGATCTATTTTATCCAGATTTCAAACCACTTACCTATCTCTTTCAAAACAGTTCTATTACTTCACACCTTCCCAAACAATTTTCAATTTATTCACAATTTAGAGATAGGCATTTTCAGAAATTGCGGTTCCCCCAAAACATAAGTTAACAAAACATTTTTAAACACGGGGAATACGTAACTTAAAATGTTATGTTCCAGTACGTAATTTTAATCAATAATTATTTATATATTACTGAACCATAAAGATATAGTCACGGGTACTTGCCTCAATACACGTTAATAGCTATTACTGGCTAGCTTTACACCGACCGGGATGCTTGGGATTTCGATTGGAACGTACAGAACCGAAATACCCTAAATTAGACGTACGAATATGTTTGACATATCCTCGCTAACAATCTACTCGTATGTTAACAAAACCCGACTCGTAATATACACATTATTATAACACACGTATCAATTAGGGTTCACGTCCTCGAAAGTCGGTTTGATATTCAGTATCAGAAAATACGTATACCCGTCATTTTTTGGAAATTAGGGTTATTGGTTATTTTTAGCAAAATATTTCACCACGACATACAATCAGATTTTGTATAATATATATATACATAATCGTCCGATGTCCCAATGATTACAGGATACGTTCCCGTACTTCCGTAATTTGATTTCTCGGAAATCGGGCAGCATTTCCTCTATTTATCGGACTAAACCGGCGAAACAATTCGACGTCAAATCAACAACAACAATCGCAATAATCCAAAATTTAAAATTCTCAATCACAGATACAATTCAGTTATTAATTATTATTATCCAATTTTTTACGTTTTTATTCGTTGGACTCAGATTATATCATCATAGTCCACTGTCGGCTTGCCGTGGCTTATCGTCGACGACGGTAAAATTCGCGGGTTCTCGTTTATATCGAGCGTCCTACGCGGATTTCACCGACTAATTACTAACAATTCTCGCACAAAATATTTTATTTCATAAATAATAATCAAATAGTTTCTGCGGAAATTAAATAAAATATTTCCAACAGTAACCAAACAATCCCAATCGGAACACAGCATAAGAAGCCAGAATAATTGACCGGAAAACAGAGCAACAGCCGCAAAACCACAGCCATCACTATCTTGAAACACACACACACTACACGATACACACACACATGACACGATACACACACATACAGATAAATACACACACGTGGGGGGTCTAGACACACAGATAGTAGCACACGCGATACCATCTCGCCGGAGTGGAGAAGGGTGGCGACCACAACACGGCGACAACAAAGGAGGATTTACCAGGAATCGAGACTATCGAGAGAGGGGGAAAAGGAGCACATGGAGAGTGAAAGAGAAGGGAGAGGAGAGATATTAAGAGAGACAAAATCGAGATTGAGAGGAGAGACTGTGAGATGTTCGGGAGAGAGACAACAGAAAGGGGAAGAAATTAATTGATAAAAGTTGTGATCCTTATCTGATTAAAGCTAAATTCGAATCGTAATTTATCGATTTAACGAGCATTTAACGGGTAAAAATAACTCGACCATTCATGAAAATAACGTTAAAAATCTCGAAATAACTTAAAATTAATATTATAAAATTCTTGAAATTTTTAAATCATTTTTAAAACGCAACTAATACCCGCATTTAACGATTAAACGAACCTACGCCCAGGTGAATTTAATTCCAAAAATTTTCGAAATAATTTAAAAAAATTCTCGAAATATTTCAAACTTAATAAAATATGAATTCATAATTTTTCAAACATTTCTGATTTTAATATCGAATTTATACTAAAATACAATCATAAAATCATTCAGGGATAAATAATTAATGAAATATTGATTTCTAAATTTTATAAATTCCTAAAAATTATAAATAAAATTATAAAGCAATAAAAACGGTTTTAGAGATAATCCACGTATTTATGAAAATAAATCTTAAATAAAATTACTTTTAAATATAAAAATAAAACAACACAGCTCAACAATTAATTACACAAATAATCCTCGAACACCAATAATCACATATATTTAATAACAAAATAATAGCCAGCTGACAGAACTCATACACATATTTTATTTATTTATTTATTCAATAATTATATATTTAAATAATACAAAAATATACGAGTCGCTATAAGTAGTACCACATTTCTTACACTTACATCGCTGTTTTTTGTTGGGTAGCAACATAAGCATGTCATAAAAGTTCCACACATCAGATTTACATCACCTTCTGCTCAGTGCACAGCTAGTTTCAACATTTTCCCTCGCCGGAGAGAGTTCTTGAACATCATCATCACCGTCTTCATTTTCAATTTCTGGATTTAAGCCTCTATTTTCATCACCATTTTCCATATGCATATACATATAATAGAAACAATACAATCAATTACAAATATTTAAACATAGATATATATCTATATAATTAATAAGTGATAAAGACGAACTTACTGAAGTGCTTTGAAGTAGGTCGAATTGGGACTTGAGAGTGGCGAGAGAGAAATGGAAAATGAGAGGCGGCGATGAGAGAATAGAAAGTAAGGTTTGGAGTCTTTGGGCTTTTAATGGGTTTGGATTTTGGACTTATAATTATAAATAAAGATATATGTTGTATATAAAACTTAATTATAATATTATATTTATTAATATATTATGGTAGATTTCGGGTCACTCGAACCAAACTCAAAAATGACCCGAATTTTTTGAGTCAATTATGAGTCAACCCGAATTCGACTCGAACACGAAAACCCCCAACCCTAACTCATATTTTTTCAGGCCATATTCGTGCCGGGTTATCGGGTCGAGTTCAATTTTTCCAGCCCTAATTGACACTAGACTAGTGCAGCGCGGATGTATAATTTTTCAATGTTGTGTGAAAGGAAATGTCACCAAATATTAATAAATCAATCCAATAAAATTCATATGAGTTTTATGAAGTTCCCCAAAATCTTGATAAATAAATTCATTAAAATATGCTCTTAAAATTTGTATAGAATTTAAAAATCAATATCCAAGTCCATGTAGACTTTAAACAATCCATGAATTTTATAAAATCTAACAAAGTTCATGAATTATTGCCGGTTCATTAAAATCTCAACCTACAGATATTAAGATCTAACCCAAAGGTTGAATTCAGCAACACCTAAAATAAATTAAAAATTCGAGTGCAATTAAACAACACTTTAAATGTTATAAAGTTCTCAAAAATAGTAACAGCAACTAAACATTACGCATGTCCCCTACTTCTGTTAGACTAAACTTTATCATGTCAGTATTAACCCCGATGTAGCTCAAGTTTACATTAGTCCGGTGCTTTGTCGTAGTCCTCCTTAGTCCTACATACTTCGACCTCCACAAGCAGAATAATTCAAAAAACTCAGCTGTAGCACCAGTGAAAATGATGACAAATACAACTCTCTTGATAATATTAAACTACTAGGTCATTGCTCGAGTATCTCCAAGCATTTTAATTCCCTGGTCTCTCTCATTCCATCTCTTTCCATTAAGCATCCCTCCATTACTAAGTTGTCTCTTTACCGCCCCTTTATCCTCAACACATTCAAGCATATTCATTCCCTTCAAATCACGCACTCGTTTGCAGCTCTAATGAGAGATTGTAAAATATAAGTGATGATGTCAAAGATCACTGGAGATAACAATATCATTAGTGTCCCTGATCAAAGTATGAAGCAAGCCAAATGGACATTTGATCTAAGGAGGAGATTAATGAACTGTTAGTTGTGGTAATCAGCTAAGCTTGGGTCCAACCCTAAGTAAGTTGTGTTGTTATCTTAGTCTGTATTTTGTACTTGTAACATTTAAAGTCTGTAAAAATGCAAAGGAGCAGACTGGAGTCTTTTTCCTGAAACAGTATCAAGCCTAAGGATTCTATTTGGAAGAAGATCAAGAAGATCATGCCTCAGAAGAATTTTGAAGAAGCTTGGAGTTGAATAAATCTGTTTGGAGAAAAATACTCTAAGTCAAGATCTCTATAAGTCACAGATTTAATGTTATAAAGAAGTGATTCGAGAACTCCAGAATGGCTTATCGACTACTAGCGAACTCAGAAAGATATCGACAAGACAAATTGAAGACATGAAGATTGGAGATATCGACAAGTCATTTCTTCACTAGAGAACTCAGAGTTATCGACAAGTCTACATTCATTAGAGAACTCTAAGTTATCGATAAGTCAAGTTCCACTAGAGAACTCAGAGATATCGATAAATCAAAATTCACTAGAGAATTCAGAGATATCGACAAGTTAAAATTTACTAGAGGATTCTGAGATTTCGACAAGTTAATTTGACTAGAGAACTCTGAGAAATTGACAAGTCAAGAAGCCACTAGAGAACTAAGAGTTATCGATAAGTCAAAGTGAAGATGTGAAGACTAGAGATCTCGACAAGACAAAATTCTCTTATAGAGAACTGAAGACCTCTACAAGCCAAACTAGATATAGAGTACTAGAGATCTCGATAAGCCAATATACTTATCGAGATGTCAAGTGTTCTATAGACCTAAACTGGAGATCTCGATGTACAATCTCAAAGTACAAGGCTGCAAATCAGTTCAATATCCAAGATAAATAATCAACAAACAATTCAACAGCTGGATTTACAAGTCTACAAAAAGCAGCTTGAAGAATGTGCAAGATCAATGGTAAAGATTAACTAGACAAAGAAAGATTAGAGTGAACACGGGATGCTAAAGATATGATAAGCCAGAAATGGAAGATCTGTTTTTCTATAAACTAAAATGACAAGTGACAGTTTAGAAAAGCTAATAGCATGTCTTATTATACACTGTGTAAACCAGCAGTTAACTAAGTTATAAAGTTAACACTGGTCCTTATTCAGTTGTAACAATTTAGTTAAAATTTCTTGTAACACTCTTAAGGAGAAGCTAAGCTATTTATCAACAAAGAGCCTAGAAATTTTATAGCAAAACAAGATCTGTGTTCTTTATTTTTCTGCAAGTTTAAATTCTGCATGAACACATTTCACTACAAGAATTAATTTACTTTGTTCAACCATAAACATTCAAGAAAATCTCAAAAATAGTAAAACACATTCACCCCCCCCCTCTGTGTGTTATTCATTTCCTAACAAGTGGTATCAGAGCAAAGTCTGAAAGTAAACAGATTCAAGATTTTGGAAAAATGAATACACAGAAAATCAGTAGCATCAAAATTCCTACCTTTGACAAAGCTAACTACACTCTTTGGAAAAAGAAAATGATGTTGTTTATCAAGATGGCCAATCCACTCTATATTCAGATCCTCAAGGATGGACCTTTCATTCCTACTGTTAGAATTGAGGAATCTACATATGGAGACAGGATTATCCCAGCTCTTTATGCTCCAAAAGATCTTGCTGAGTATACTGATCCTGAAAAAGAGAAAGTTTCCCTGGATAGCAGCTTGCAATTAATTTTGATTGAGTCACTTGACAATGTAATATACAACAACATTGTCAACTGTGACACTGTCAAGCAAATATGGGAAAAGATTGAGATACTCTGTGAGGGAACTGAGGAAGTTAGATCAAATCAAAGAAGGATACTAATTTCACAGTATGAGGATTTCATGGCTAAGCCAAAGGAAAGCATTACTGATGTGTTTGAAAGATTCAATAAGCTGATAAATGACTTGAAACTTCATGACAAATACTATGAAGTTGAAGAAGTGAATCTAAAGTTCTTGTTTACTCTCCTTGATCATTTGGAACAGAAAATCTCAGCAATCAGGGAAGGAAGAGACTTATGCAGAATAACACTGGAAGTTCTATATGGAATTCTCAAAACATCTGAACTAGAGATGATTCAAAGATAATCATTGAGATCCAGCCAAGGATATGTTGTGGATGGCTCAAGTGCTTTAATTGTAAATGAAAGTCAAACATCCAATGATGAACCAAGTTCTCAAACTCCATTTGCCTCAGCAAGTGAGCAAAGAACAAATGATTCCCAGGAACAAGTCATTCGAGAATTGGCAAAAGATGAGTTCTATACTCTTGAAGAACTGGATGAGCTAGATCAGTCAATGGCCTATTTGGCTAGGAAATTCTCTAATATTAGAGTAAAGAAGCCAAGATACTTCAAGAATAAAGGACAATCTTTCAAAAAAGACACCAGCTGGAAGGAAAAAGGGAAGTACAATTTTGATAGCAAGAATGGCTACAAAACTGGATATGTTGACAGATCTAAGATAAGGTGCTTCAATTGTGATGAACTTGGCCACTTTGCTACAGAATGCAGGAAACCCAAGAAGGCTAAAAAAGATAGAGCTTATCTTGAACTTGAAGCAAAGTATGAAGCTCTTCTGAGGAAACAGTAAAGCTTATATTGAACTTGGAAACTATGCACTCATGGCCTTAAAGCAAAAAGAATAATCCTCATCTAAATCACAGGTACCAACTCTTACCTCCACTGATTTAAATGTGAATCAATATAAGGAAACTGTTGAGAAGATGAGCACATAAATGTTTCACTTCCACACAAGCATGGTTGCTGCTAATGAAGAAGTTAACAGATTAACAAAGTTGAATAAGAAGCTTGAGAATGAAAAACAAGGAACTAAATTATTGATAATGGGGCTTGAAGCCCTGAAACAATAAAATGATTATCTGAAGAACAAGCTCAAGTGTGCAAATGAGATTGAGGCTGTGCTAAGGGAAAAACTGGAGAAAAATGAAGTAAAGTTGAAGTCCTTCAAAAATGTATCTGAATTGGCTTGTCAGTAACATGAGAAAAATAAACCATGTGCAAACATTGCTATTGGTCTTGATTATGATACCTTGAACAGCAAAAAGAAAAACATAAGGGACAAAGGAAAAGAAACAGAGAATGAAAATGTTCCAGCAATACTGAAAAAGCTTGGGTCACCTGTGTTCAAGGCTTGTGAAGTAAACTTCAGTGAAGAAGAATTGGTCATCAAGCAAGAAATTGCCGATGAGGATAATGAAAAGAAAAATGCAAATTCAACTCAATCTTCCATAGCTGAAGAAAATCTCATGGACAATCAAAGCACCAAGACTCATGTCAAAGAAATAAAGATTGAAGATGCAAGAAGGAAGAATAAAAATAGAAATGGGAGAATAGGGATAAACAAAAGCAATGATCTGACTTATGTTGCAGATGCTCCTGGAAAGAAGTGTGAAAATGTGGTTCTACAAATCATCTAACTCACCTTTGTAAAAAGGTTGTTAGTAAGCCAACTGAAGGAGCTTGCAAATAGAATGAAGCAGATTTAAATGATCCCTACTCATTCTGTGATAAGTTTGACTACATCCCTTGCAACTTGAAAGTGATGAAGAGTTTCCACAAACTGAGAGTAGACCTTAAAGAAATAAAAATTGAGTTTACATCAAAAAGGGAAAATGCACAACAATCATTGAACTCTATTTTATCTGAAACAACTCACTCTACTTCTGCCAAATCAGTTAACAAGAAGAAAGTACCCAACACTGTTTGGGTCCCTAAACACTACTAAATCTCATTGTGTGCAGGGCAAAGTGAAGAAAGTCGTATGGATCATTGACAGTGGATGTTCCAGACATATGACAGGCGATAAGGCCCTGCTATCACAGTTTGAGGAGAAAGCTGGCCCATTGGTGACCTTTGGAGACTACAGCAAAGGATTCATAATGGGTAATGGCAAAATTGTTTCTGAAAAAGTTGTCATTGATGATGTAGCACTAGTAGCTGGTCTTGAAGTGAATCTTCTCAGTGTTAGCCAATTTGCAGACAAAGGCTTTGAAGTTCTATTCAACAAAGAAGAATGCACTTTTACCAGCAAGAAAACTAGTGAAGTTTCTCTAAAAGGAGTAAGGAAAGGAAGCTTGTTTGTTGCAGACTTGGACTCAACAAATAATGATGGTATTTGCTGCTTCTACACCAAGGCATTAGAAGAACAAAGCAAGCTATGGCATACGAAGCTGTCTCACTTGAATTTTAAGGCAATTAACACCTTAGTCAAAAAGGAGTTAGTAAGAGACATGCCCAAACTGGAATTTGCTCAAGTTGAAGTTTGTGAAGCTTGTCAGAAAGGAAAAATGAAAAGATCTAGTCACAAGTAAAAAACTGTGAATTCTATAAGTGCATCCTTGCAACTTATTCATATGGACTTATTTGGACCAGTGAATGTCTTATCAATTTCAAGGAACAAATATGCACTTGTGATGGTGGATGATTTCTCAAGATACACTTGGGTAGAGTTCATGTACTCTAAAGATAAAACTCCACACATCATAATTGAGCATATCAAGAAGATAGAAAAACAGGGTGAAGATTATAATTGTGTGAAAAGATTGAGAAGTGACAATGAAACTAAATTTAGAAATGCTACATTAAGTGAATTCTGCAAAGGCAAAAGCATTGTTCAAGAATTCTCAGCTGCCAGGACACCTCAACAAAATGGAGTAGTTGAGAGAAAGAATAGAACATTGGTTGAAGCTGCCAGGATAATGTTGCAAGGTGCCAAGTTGCCAATAAGTTTATGGAAAGAGGCTGTTAACACTGTTTGTTACACTCAGAACAAATATCTCATTAACAAGGCACATGGCAAGTCACCTTACTCAATCATGTCTAAGAGGAAGCCTAATGTAAAGCATCTTCATGTGTTTGGAAGCAAGTGTTACATTTTAAAAGACAACTTTGAATATGTGGGAAAATTTGACTCAAAGGTTTTTGAAGCAATTTTTCTGGGATATTCACTGGAAAGAAAAGCCTGCAAAGTTTATGTGATTGATCAAAAGAAGATTATGGAGAGCAAAGATGTGACCTTTGATGATGATAAATGTCCAGGCTTGAAATGCCTTGATGATAATGAAGCTGAAGCCCTGGCATTTGAAAACCTCAACATTGATAGTGACTCTGATGGAGAAGATGAAGTTGATGCACAACAGACATTAAATGAAGAGACTACTCAACAAGAAAATCATGAAAATGGAAACTCATCTCAAACACCTGAATTTGAGAGCACAAACTCAAGGGGAGAAAGAGAAGAAGGATCCAGCAGTCATACCAACAATGAAGAAAATAATGAAGGCACAAGTCAATAAACTCATACAAGGAAGTGGGATAGGAGTCACACTAGAGATGCAATTATTGGTGATCCTACTGCTGGTGTGAGGACTAGGAGTCCAACTGCTAATGAGTACCTACATGCATGTTTTCTGTCTCAAATAGAACCTAAGAAAATTGATGAAGCTCTTCTGGATCCTGACTTGTTAAGTCCCGTAAAAGGGCTATTTTAAGCTAGAAGGGGGGTTGAATAGCTTAATTACCAATTTAAAAATTATTATGGCATTTTAAAAATATTTATCCCATTTTAAATATTTTACCGATGCAGATTATATATACAGAAATAAAAGACAGGGAAGAAAATACCACACGGGAGATTTATCCTGGTTCGCGACCTCTAATAGATTCGCTCACCCCTACGTCTAGTCCCCGAGCTCCTCTCCAGGAACCGAGTTTTCCCTTAAAATAACCTTGCTCCTTACGTAGGCGGAGAAGCCTTTACAACCCCACAAATACTTGTCTTGGTGCATAACTCCTGGTTACCACCTCAAAATAAAAGTGTAAACCTACAGAACCTATCTTAGACAATAACACCCTGTTCTTTCTTTAAAGTTGATGTAGAACCCTTGGTATAGTCTTTGTCCTTCTAAGCTTTTACTGGTCTTGGATCTCAGTAGTTGGTCTTGGGTCTTTCCTCTTCCTCACGGTGCAAAGACTACTAACTCCCCGTTAGTGTGTCTAGGACTTGGGTCTTAGAACGAGAATCACCTCACTATATTTCACCTCACTGCAAAACGAAGAAGACAATATCTACGAAATAATACCCGTTATAGATTAAAAGAGTTTGGACTAGTAATACACTTAACTATATCGGATGACTAACAAATATTCTTAAAAGAATATTAATGTATACTTTTCTTTAGATTAAGTGATTGTTAAAGTATATTTGGTATTACTTCGTTTCGAATAATATATCTTATTTCCGAAGTAATAAATATATCAAGTCCTTAGTGAAGCGTTATAGCTTTCGGATCTTTGATAAAATAATTTCTCGTTTAATATAGTCGTGTGTAGACTTTTATAAATCGAGAATGTTACACTTATTCTTTAACTATTTGCACTTATAAAAAATTTGGCCGAGAAAATAAAAGGTGCGTAATTTAAATACAATATATCGAAACAATATAAAAGTGGAGTTTAAATTATATTAGCACAGTTTATATGTGTATTTGTATAATACAATATAAGCTTTAAGTTTTTCCCACAAAACACTAAAGGTGCTAGTAAGGGAAATCGCTTAATTCTTATACGATTATATATATATATATTTATATTTACTTAAAAGCTTTAAGATTTTCCCACGAAACACTAGAGGTGCTGGTAAGGGAATTCACTTAAATCTTTTAGATAAATATATTAAATATGTATATATAGATACATATAATATAAGCCTTAAGTTTTTCCCACGGAACACTAAAGGTGTTAGTAAGGGAAGTCGCTTAAGTCTTGTTAAACAATTATAACAAATATATCAATATATGACCAGAATAAGTGCGTTTAAGTTTAAAGAATAAAATGCTAGTTTTGTAATATAATTCCCACGAAACACTAAAGGTGCTAGTTAGGAATATAAACCAAGCATTGTTGAAATTATCACTTCGTGCTTAGAAGTGTATAATTTGTAAAAAATAATCCTTGTACGGATTTGTTTTAAGTTATTCTATATAAGAGCTTGTAGAGATGAAGAGAAAGTGTTACTAAGCTTCTTATATGAATATTAAGAGTGGTCGGTTAGGACTCGGATGGAAGCTAAAAGGTTTACCATTTTTAAGAGATGAACGGAAAAGTTCGCCGGAAAAGTTCGCCGAAAAAATTCGCCGGAGGTTCGGCCGGATTTTGGCTTGTTGGTCGAACTTGGGCATCCCTTCGGGAGGCAAGAAAGTGGTATGGATGAGCTTTTCTTGGGACAATAGAGCTTGGTTGGAGGAACTAAGCTTAAAGATCAAAAACCTTGAATATATGATATATATTTGTAAGAGAGAGGTTTTTGAGATAAAATATTTGGGTTTGGATATTAGAGAGTGTGTAGAGAGAATACTTCTTGAAAATGCCCAGCAATTATTTAGCTCTTGGCTTTTGTAAAAATGGTGGGGGTGGGTGTTTATTTATAGAAGGATTTAGTTGAAGGGAGTGGTTGAGATTGAGTTAAATTGAATGGTGGATGAAGAGGGTGGTGTGGATTGATGACATGGAGGATGTTATGGATAAAAAACTAAGGTTATTATTTGCTGTATTTATTACTAAGGTTCGGGAGCTCAAGGCCTTTAATGGATGCTCTCGTGTTTCGTAGCTTAATTCTGCCTTTACGAGATGCCTATGTATCTCTGTGAATTAGAGAATCAAGCCAAAAAATGTAGTTCTGATCTGTGGGGTGAGACTCCTTATATAGATGTTGGTGGTCCTAGATCTGGACTTGGTATAGGAGACTTGGTGGTCAAGTATCTGAATTAGAATGGACTTTGGAGTCCTAAATAGTAGGAAACTGATTCCTTATCCTTCTAGGTCCCTTAGAGGTAAATCTGCAAGGATTTATGTCCTCATTGGGACTCTTTTCAATAGCTGATTTTACCTTTATTAATTAATTACGAAATTAATTAATATTCAGGGTTTTTGGGCCTTCTTTGTTCAATCAGGCCTGATCTGGTCCATCAGGCTTGATCAATGTATTAACCTTTCTGGTCTGAATGTCATACATCTTCTTATTGGGCCTAGCAGCCCAAATTATTTATAATTAGTGTAATATTTAATTACACAATCAGAATTTATTTATCCCTATCAGAGGATAAGGTGTGTTAGTTTGCAACTTGCATATAGGACAAACAAGAAAAATCCCAGCAACTATTAATTATATAATAATGTATTTTAGCTTTTTCAATTAATCATTAATTACTTAGTTAATTAAGTAATTAGCACCATTATATATAACGACTTTGTAAACCATTTAATAAATACAACCAAAAATATGATAATTACCTAAATATCATAAAATGATGATCTGCAAGTTTTGGTCAATTTTGGTCAAAGGTAGCTTGGTCAAACGCTCGGTCGAAGTCTTAGTCAACACCCAGAAAAATTACACCCGGACAAAATTTCTTTAAAACTTACGAAACTTTAACCATGCATAGAAAATACCATTTAAGTGACAAATCTTAAGCTTCAAGATTTTCTAGCGAGTGGAATTATTTTATTTGGATTTAAAATGATTAAATCAGGGTTCAGTTCCAAATAAAATATTAACGATCTTTTATGAAAGTAGATAGACCCTGTTGGCTCAGTTTGGTCTAAAATAAATACTTAGAATATATTTCCTTAAATATAAAATATTTGTGAGTGTGGGAAATATTTTTTAAGTATTTAAAAGTATTTTTCTCCGATAAATAATATTTTTGAGATACGAGAGAAAATTACTTTAAAAAAATATGAGGAGGGGGATAAAATGAGATATTAATATTCCTTTATCAAATATTAATTTCTAAGAGTGTAAAAATATATCTTTGGATTTATAAATATTTTATGGAGTGAAAGATATATATTTTATCCCTTTTTAAAACCATCTATTTTTGAAATAAATTTAGCATGAGCCTTCTAAAGAATATCCAAGTTATGATATTCCTTTTTCAAACTTGTTGCCTAATTAATATTGCAAGAGAGCCTAAGAAAAATCATATTTCCGATAGTTCTTTTACGATCTCATTGCTTTGGAGTATATTCCTTTAAAATGTATGTATTTTGATTTTCAGCAAATTGAAATATCTTTTATATTTATATTTAAAATATAAATACATTTTGAAAAATATTTTTAAAAATATTTTTCTAGATATGGCTTTTCACTTTTGATTATGTCAATTAAATTCATGCCTAGTTGGAGATGATATATGTGTTTTAAATTTTATGTTAAATTATGCAAATACTAAAATAAATATTTAATCGAAGATGTCCTTTCAATCTTCCCCTTTTTGGTATTTATAAAATAAAACATAAAATTTAAAATTTTTTAAGTGTGTGCTTCCCCTAAATGTATGCACGTGTTTTGAAATATATTTTTCACATAAATATATTAAAGGTAGAAGTATTGTTGTATATCCCTTGAATTTAATTCCTGCAAAACTGAACAACTTATTAGATGAATAAATTTTGATGTAGAATTAATGTCATTTTAGCAAGAATATTTTAAAATTTTCAAATTGGGGGGTCTAATTTCTTCTTCCCCTTTTATTTGGAAAATAACAAAAAGAATCGTTAAAAGAGTATAGAAATGGCTTCCCCTTAATGTATTATTACCCTTTTAAACAAGAAGTTTTCATTTTAGGGAAAGTGTAAAAAAAATATCACCATTTTTCTAACTTATGCTTCCCTTAAAAACTCTTCTTTTTAATCAAATTTTTTTGTTGCACTTTATTTAGTTCATATATAAGTAGAACTGTTTTTGAGTGTCAAAACTGGATGTACTTGAAATTGTTTTATAGGTAATTTTTTTTCAATCTATTTTTGATTTTTATTCCAGTGAGAATTTTGTTTTTGATTTTAATCCAAAATGTTTTAACCATTTTTGTTTTTGAATACCAGTTTTCATATGTTTTGTCCATTTTAATTTATATCAGTACCTTTTTTAGAGAAAGTTCTGTTCTTTCAATTTAATACCAGTTTTGTTTGAACTCAAAATTTTTATTCTGGATAATAGATTTCTTGGTTTCCTTTTGGGTTAAAAACAAACTGTGAATGTCATTTGAGTAATCTTGGTAAAACAAACTTGTTTCCGATCATCAATTTTGCTATTTGTTAGTCAAATTTGAGATCTTAAAATATGGATGTTTTTATTTTAACATCGTCTGGGTTAGTAGTTAGTAGGTTAGTCTTGAATAGTCAGTAAGTTAGTATACAAAGTCTCATAACAGTTTTTATAAAACTGTGCAATGTGTACATAACTTTTACTTTCACAAATATATTTGAACCTAACATACTGGAATCAACTATCTAAATCTAGCTAAGATCAGAAATTTGATCCATCAGAATTTAACCTTGATGTTGATTGATGATACGCTAAAACCTGTTCACATAATTCTGCAAATATATAGCAATTATAAACAATCGAACTCATGCTCTGTATTAGACCAAGAATCTTCTTCTATTTTTTTTAGGTTAAAAACCACATAGAAACAAAATTACATGGAGCAGGAGGGTAGCAGACTTGTGAGAGTTTACTGAATTTAATTGTAAAATAGTTTAACAGCAATTAGTTTGATCATAATTGTAGCAAGCAGATATTTTCAGATTTTGAATTTAGAAAGCTGTTATATCTTGTGTCAAACCAATGTTATTGTCCATTTAGGCAAAGATCATGAATCACACTTAGTTTTATCATAGTTATAGGTCTTAATTAAGTAACTAAGCTTGTGATTTACCTAATGAGGCTATAAATTGAAACTTATAGGTCATTCTTCTTACTCAATTATTACTGAACTGATTTTATAAATAATGCAATGAGTTGTTCAATTAACCTAAGTTGTTGCAGAACTTTAATTTTCAGTTTGTCTATGAAAACAGTGACACAAATTAAGAAAAACAAATATTGATAACACAATACTGGAATGTGGATATGCCAATGACAATGTATAGATCATTTTTATTTAGTACATACCAATACAAGGCAAGCAGATGCATTTTCATTCATTCTCAACATAGTACCAAATTTTTAATTCATGACAAACTGTAGCAAATCAACAGGCCGGATCACTATGGTTCTTTCACCAAAAATAAAAACAAACTTAAAGCAATTGAAATAGCAAAATCATAATAACACATATACATGACAGATTTTGATGCATCTATGTAAGCACAGTGCAGATTACTCCTTGACAGGAGATTTGTTAACATCAATGAAACCCATATTTCCATTAGTCTCACACAAATTAGGTAGCACAGTAATATCTGCCAAACCAACAAACTCATCAACCTTTTGACCAACACCAGCAACTATATCCTTCCCTTTACCAACACAAACAATCTCATCAGCCTTCTCACAAACTGTCACAGGCTCAATTACCTCCTCACCCACATGCCTTCTTGAGGTTGCTTCAGAATCCTCAAGTAAGGCCTCTTTCCTAAGAATCTTTTCTTCTAGGTAATTAATCCTATTGACCAACTTAAGATTGATTACTTTAAGAGTGCTAATTTCCACTTTTAGCACTTAATCTCATTGTTGGTTTTCTCAAGATTAACTATTTTAGGCATTTTAATCAGATTCACAGGTTGGGACTTACACACACTCAAGGGGACCTTATCTTGGTAAAAGGTTTCAACATTAAAATATTCAATTTGCTTAGCAAAGGTTTTGACTTATTTAACTTGATTAATTTCAAACATAGAGGTCATAAGCAAAGCATATGGCCTGTATTCTTTATAAAACCCATTTATCATGTTCAAAATTATGACATAGCTTAAGTTAAACTCAACCTTATTAGTTACTAGTTGAAACATTACCTTAAGATCAACAATATTAAAAACTCTATCTTGTTTTGGTTTAGGGAGAATGTTTGCCCTAAGTATGACTGCTAGTTTTTGATATGTGTGTGTGAAGTGTGTGAAGTATTTAAAGTGTATACCCTAGTTAGACTCACAAAGACCCAAAGGCACATCATCATCACAGAACAAACCAGCATACAACTCAAACTCCTTTTGATCAAAGACAAACTTATCAAAGATATTGATGCATGGTTTTAGCAAAGTATGGCTTCCTAACCTCATGGCCTTATGGATAGAGTTATTATCAACTTTCAAATTTAACCCTTGCACATAAGACTCAACAAAATAGACACCATCATCCCTTCGACAGACTTTCATGTTCATATAGAATTCACTTATGAGATTGATAGGGAATAAATAAATCCTGATTACATAGTTAATGATGTATTAATTATACATGATTTGGGCTGCAAGGCCCAATAAGAAGATGTATGATATTCAGACCAAAAAGGTTAACACATTGATCAGGCCTGATGGACCAGATCAGGCCTAATGGAACAAAGAAGGCCCAAAACCCTGAATATTAATTAATTTCGTAATTAATTAATAAAGGAGAAAAACAGCTATTAAGATGAGTCCTGGTGGAAATATAAATCCTTGTAGATTGGCCTCCAAGGAACCTCATGGGATAAGGAATCAACTTCCTACTTCCTAGGACTCCAAAGTCCATTCTAATACAGAGACTTGACCACCAAGTTTCCTATACCAAGTCCAATTCAAGGACTCCCAACATCTATATAAGGGGCCTCACCCCACAAATCAGAATTACATTTTTTGACTTGATCCTTGGCAATCAGCAAGGTACGTAGGCATCTTGTTAAGGTAGATTGAGTCACGAAACACAAGAGCAGTCAAATCGAGCCTCGAAGCTCACGTTCCTTAGTAATAAATACAGCAGTTATATACCTGGGTTTTTAATCCATAACATTCGGCGTCGTCTGTGGGAAAGCACAACAAGAACCATGGCGAGAACACGGAGAACAATTAGAGCTCTTGAGGAAGGAACACCATCGGGGACAATCCAAGTGATTTCATCAACCGTGGAGGTACTTCCTCATTCAACTTATGCAGTCACCTAAGGAGAAGCCCAGATAGGGGTAACTGAACCTCAGTCACAGGGGACGATTCCCTCGGATATTCAAGGTACGAATCCCCAAGTTCAACAACTACATGCACCTGTGAATTCTCGACCCATTGGGTACGAGTATTCGACTGTTGTGATTACTAACCCCCTTATGGTATGCCCCTTTACCCCGAGGTTGGAGAAAGTGGACATGCTGGACGGAGTGAAGCACGAGGGCGATCGCCCCCCAACATATGAGGTTTGGCTCCTATCCCTGAGGATCAGGAATTTTCTGGTCCTTACACTAAGAGAGACTCCGAATCTTCGGATGATGAAGTAGCCCCAAGAAGGAGACGTGCTGGCAAAGAGCGGATGGCTGGTGGTAGCCAACGTCCTAGAAGCACCCAAGGGACGAATCCCCAAGAAGTGCAGGAAAGGATCAGGGCTCATGAGGCTGAGATTCAAAATCTGAGGCGCGACTTGGAGGTGCACCAGACCACCAGAACCCCACTACCTCCTAGGGGGAGAAATCCTCCTCCTATCATAGACCTGGATGGTCCAATATAGAGAAGGGCTGTTGTCCCAAGGGCTAATCCAAGCAATCTTCTTCCCCTTGGAGATCCTGAAGATCCTACTCCGCCCTACACTAAAGAAATAATGAATGCCCATATCTCAAGAAAGTTCAATATGCCAACTATCAAAGCTTATGATGGCATGGGAGATCCCACTAATCATGTTAGGACATTCTCTAATGCACTGCTGTTGCAGCCCATGAATGATGCTATTAAGTGTTGGGCCTTTCCTCAAACCCTGTCGGGTATGGCTCAAAGGTGGTATAGTCATTTGCCCCCAAACTCTATTTGTTCGTTTAGAGAATTAAGTCAGGGTTTTATTAAGCAGTTCATCAGCGGGAGAGTGTATGAGAAAAGTTCAGCATCTCTTATGAGCATTGTGCAGGGAACAAAGGAATCCTTGAGAGACTACCTGAATCGTTTCACAAAGGAGGCTTTAAAAGTCCCGGACCTTGATGATAAGGTAGCCATGATAGCACTACAACAAGGAACTAGGGATGAGTTCTTCAAGATGTCCTTGGCCAAGTGCCCCCCTGAAAGCATGTTGCAGCTCCAAGATAGGGCCGAGAAGTACATCAAGGTGGAAGAGAGCATGAGGAAGACCGTAGTGAGTAATGAGCCCACTGGAGGTAAGAAGCGAAAAACTGACCTGGAATATATTGCTAAGGAAAAGTATCCTAGAGCCGAGAAAAACCCTGATTCAACCCCCAAGAAGGGAGGATATGGGCAAAAGTTCACTGAATACGCTAAGCTGAATGCTCCTAGAAGACAGATTTTGATGGAAATCGAGAAAGATCGAGATATTCGTTGGCCTAAGCCCTAGAAGGCTGATCCTGCCAAGCTAGATAAGAGCAAGTATTGCAGATTTCACAAAGATGTTGGTCATAACACCGATGAGTGTAGACAACTGAAAGATGAAATTGAGTTCCTCATTCGAAAAGGGAGATTGAACAAATACACTAGAAAAGGAGGGGATAGGAATAACAATGGAAGGAAGAACTTTGAAGATCGTAGGAGGGACCAAGACGATCAGGGGCGGAATTCCCAGCCTAGAGGACCGGTTATAAATGCAATTTTTGGAGGGTCGCGACCTCGAGGGCCTGTGATAAACACAATCTTTGGAGGACCAACTACTGCTGGATTATCCAGGAACTCCAGGAAAGCATATACTAGAGAGGTTATGCATATTGTTAGAGAAGCCCCGAAGAGGGCCAGGACAGAAGTAATATTAGCTTTTGATGATTCTGACCTAGAGGGTGTGAAATATCCTCATGACGATCCGCTGGCCATAACACCGACAATAGGAAATAGCCCGGTCAAGAGAGTCCTAGTGGATAATGGTGCTTCGGTGGATATCTTGCTCCATGATACCTTTTTAAGGATGGGTTATAATGATTTTCAACTAACCCCGACCGATATGCTGATATATGGATTTACGGGAGTAGAGTGCCCCATGGAAGGGATAATCAAGTTGCCAACCACCATAGGTCAGGAACCAAGGCAAGCAACACAGATGTTAGACTTTGTGGTGGTAAAGGCTAGTTCAACTTATAATGCTATCATGGGGACAACGGGGATACATGCCTTCAAGGCAGTCCCTTCTTCCTACCATTCAGTTATGAAGTTTCCCACCCGGAATGGGATTAGAGAAGAGAGAGGAGATCAAAAAATGGCTAGAAGTTGTTATTTATCCTCTTTGAGGGCAGATAGAGTTGGGGGGCAATTTCTTCCTATTGAAGATCTGGATATCTGAGAAAATGATGAGAAAAGAGGGAAGACGGTAGAAGACTTGTTTTCAGTTCCTTTAGCTCCCGAGGATCCTGAGAAGGTGACTTTCGTTGGAGCCACACTAGAGGAGCCCCTTAGAGGGAAGTTGGTGAAATTTTTACAAGAAAATAGTGATGTGTTTGCATGGTCAGCAGCTGATATGCCAAGCATAGACCCAGAACTATTACTCACAAGTTGAATGTGGATCCAAATCGGAAGACAGTGAAGCAAAAGAAAAGAAGTTTTGCTCCAGAGAGGCAAGAAGCTATAAAACAGGAAGTAGAGAAGCTTTTAGAGGCTGGTTTCATCGAGGAGATACAATTTCCAGAATGGTTAGTAAACCATGTAATGGTGAAGAAGGCTAATGGAAAATGGAGGATATGTGTGGACTTCACTTATCTGAATGACGCATGCCCTAAGGACTATTTCCCGTTGCCAAGGATAAATACTTTGATAGATGCCACTGTTGGGCATGAGATGCTGAGCTTCATGGATGGATTTAGTGGATACAATCAGATCAAGATGCACAAGGGCGATATCCCAAAGGTATCATTTATCACTAACTTTGGTGTTTATTGTTATCTTGTTATGGCATTTGGTCTCAAGAATGCAGGAGCCACCTATCAAAGGTTGGTAAATAAATATTTTAAGGATCTTATTGGCAATGGAGGTTTATGTTGATGACATGTTAGTCAATAGTCTATGAAGACTGACCATATAACCCATTTGAGGGAAGCTTTTGAGGTCCTGAGATATCATAAGATGATGTTAAATACTACGGAGTGTGCTTTCGGAGTAGGGTCTGGAAAGTTTTTGGGATTGATGGTCTCCAAGAGAGGAATCGAGGCCAATCCCAATAAAATAAAAGCAATCCTGGACATGGAACCCCCAAAAACTATCAAAGATGTTCAAAAGCTCACCGGAAAGGTTGCTGCATTGGGACGATTCATCTCAAAGTCTGGGGACAAGTGTTTGTCGTTCTTCAAGTCCTTAAAGAAGGTTAAGCAATCTTTTTCCCCTTGGAGATCCTAATGATCCTACTCCGCCCTTCACTGAAGAAATAATGACTGCCCATATCTCAAGGAAGTTCAAGATGCCAATTATCAAAGCTTATGATGTCATGGGAGATCCCGCTAATCATGTTAGGACATTCTCTAATGCACTGCTGTTGCAGCCCGTGAATGATGCTATTAAGTGTCGGCCTTTTCTTCAAACCCTGTCGGGTATGTCTCAAAGGTGGTATAGTCGTTTTCCCCCAAACTCTATTAGGTCGTTCAGAGAATTAAGTCAGGGTTTTATTAAGCAGTTCATCAGCGGGAGAGTGCATGAGAAAAGTTCAGCATCTCTTATGAGCATTGTGCAGGGAACAAAGGAATCCTTGAGAGACTACCTGAATCGTTTCATAAAGGAGGATTTAAAAGTCCCGGACCTTGATGATAAGGTAGCCATGATAGCACTACAACAAGGAACTAGGGATGGGTTCTTCAAGATGTCCTTGGCCAAGTTCCCCCCTGAAAGCATGTTGCAGTTCCAAGATAGGGTCGGGAAGTACATCAAGGTGGAAGAGAGCATGAGGAAGACCGTAGTGAGTAATGAGCCCACTGGAGGTAAGAAGCGGAAAACTGACCTGGAATATATCGCTAAGGACAAGTATCCTAGAGCCGAGAAAAACCCTGATACAACCCCCAAGAAGGGAGGATATGGGTAAAAGTTCACTGAATACGCTAAGCTGAATGCTCCTAGAAGACAGATTTTGATGGAAATCGAGAAAGATCGAGATATTCGTTGGCCTAAGCCCTAGAAGGCTGATCCTGCAAAGCTAGATAAGTGCAAGTATTGCAGATTTCACAAAGATGTTGGTCATGACACCGATGAGTGTAGACAGCTGAAAGATGAAATTGAGTTCCTCATTCGAAAAGGGAGATTGAACAAATACACTGGAGAAGGAGGGGATAGGAATAACAATGGAAGGAAGAACTTTGAAGATCGTAGGAGGGACCAAGATGATCAGGGGCGGAATCCCCAGCCTAGAGGACCGGTTATAAATGCAATTTTTGGAGGGCCGCGACCTCGAGGGCCTGTGATAAACACAATCTTTGGAGGACCAACTACTGCTGGATTATCCAGGAACTCCAGGAAAGCATATACTAGAGAGGTTATGCATATTGTTAGAGAAGCCCCGAAGAGGGCCAGGACAGAAGTAACATTGGCTTTTGATGATTCTGACCTAGAGGGTGTGAAATTTCCTCATGACGATCCGCTGGTCATAACACCGATAATAGGAAATAGCCCGGTCAAGAGAGTCCTAGTGGATAATGGTGATTCGGTGGATATCTTGCTCCATGACACCTTTTTAAGGATGGGTTATAATGATTTTCAACTAACCCCGACCGATATGCCGATATATGGATTTGCAGGAGTAGAGTGCCCCGTGGAAGGGATAATCAAGTTGCCAACCACCCTAGGTCAGGAACCAAGGCAAGCAACACAGATGTTAGACTTTGTGGTGGTAAAGGCTAGTTCAAGTCATAATGCTATCATGGGGAGAACGGGGATACATGCCTTCAAGGCAGTCCCTTCTTCCTACCATTCAATTATGAAGTTTCCCACCCGGAATGGGATTGGAGAAGAGAGAGGAGATCAAAAAATGGCTAGAAGTTGTTATGTATCCTCTTTGAGGGCAGATGAAGTTGGGGGGCAAGTTCTGCCTATTGAAGATCTGAATATCCGAGAAAATGATGAAAAAAGTGGGAAGTCGGCAGAATACTTGTTTTCAGTTCCTTTAGCTCCCGAGGATCCTAAGAAGGTGACTTTCGTTGAAGCCACACTAGAGGAGCCCTTTAGAGGGAAGTTGGTGAAATTTTTACAAGAAAATAGTGATGTGTTTGCATGGTCAGCAGCTGATATGCCAGGCATAGACCCGGAACTGATTACTCACAAGCTAAATGTGGATCCAAATTGGAAGACAGTGAAGCAAAAGAAAAGAAGTTTTGCTCCAGAGAGGCAAGAAGCTATAAAATAGGAAGTAGAGAAGCTTTTAGAGGCTGGTTTCATCGAGGAGATATAATTTCCAGAATGGTTAGCAAACCTTGTAATGGTGAAGAAGGCTAATGGAAAATGGAGGATATGTGTGGACTTCACTGATCTGAATGACGCATGCCCTAAGGACTGTTTCCCGTTGCCAATGATAGATACTTTGATAGATGCCACTGTTGGGCATGAGATGCTGAGCTTCATGGATGGATTTAGTGGATACAATCAGATCAAGATGCACAAGGGCGATATCCCAAAGGTATCATTTATCACTAACTTTGGTGTTTATTGTTATCTTGTTATGGCATTTGGTCTCAAGAATGCAGGAGCCACCTATCAAAGGTTGGTAAATAAAATATTTAAGGATCTTATTGGCAATGGAGGTTTATGTTGATTACATGTTAGTCAAGAGTCTATGAAGACTGACCATATATCCCATTTGAGGGAAGCTTTTGAGGTCCTGAGATATCATAAGATGATGTTAAATCCTACGAAGTGTGCTTTCGGAGTAGGGTCTAGAAAGGTTTTGGGATTGATGGTCTCCAAGAGAGGAATCGAGGCCAATCCTGATAAAATAAAAGCAATCCTGGACATGGAACCCCCAAAAACTATCAAAGATGTTCAAAAGCTCACCGGAAGGGTTGCTGCATTGGGACGATTCATCTCAAAGTCTGGGGACAAGTGTTTGTCGTTCTTCAAGTCCTTAAAGAAGGTTAAGGATTTTGAATGGAGTGAGGAAAGCCAGAAGGGATTCGAAGAATTAAAGAAATATATGGCCCAGGCCCCGTTGTTGGCCAAGCCAGCTTTGAATGAAGTCTTATACTTGTACTTGGCCATTTCAGAGAGTGCCTTGAGCGCTGTATTGGTTAAGAAGGAACTGAAAATCCAGAAACTTGTATATTATGTCAGCAAAATTCTGCATAGAGCTGAGTTGAATTATTCAACTATTGAGAAGTTTGCTTTAGCTTTGGTGATGGCTTCAAGAAAGTTACGTCCTTACTTTCAGGCTCATCAAATTGAGGTGCTAACAAATCAGCCCCTGAGAAATATCATTCATAGTCCCAAGGCTAGTGGGAGGTTGATCAAGTGGGCAATAGAGCTTGGAGAATTCGACATCAAGTATAAGCCACGAACGGCAATAAAAGCCCAGGCATTGGCTGACTTCGTGGTGGAATGTACCATACCCAACCAAGAAGTCGGGGGGCAGGAAGATACCATACCTTAAGACAAGGAAGTTGATAAGGGGGACAAAGAAAAGGATGATAAGGAGAAAGAATGTCGGGTTCTCTATTTTGATGGAGCATCAAAAACAAATTCAAGTGGGGCAGGTTTGGTTTTACAAAGCCCTGATGGGTTCTTGATTGAGTATGCCATGAAGTTAGACTTCCCAACCACAAATAATGAGGCAGAATATGAAGCTCTGATAGCTGGTCTTGGCTTAGCAGGGACACTTAGAATCAAGAACTTAAAAGTCCGTGAAGACTCGAAGCTGGTCATATCCTAGGTAAAGGGAGAGTTTAAGGCAAGGGATGATACAATGGCTAAGTATGTCCGCCTAGTAAGGGTTGTGATGACCCAATTCAATGAATGCCATGTTGAGCACATTCCAAGAGAGGAAAATGCTAAGGCAGATGCATTATCAAAGTTTGCTTCATGTGAGATAGAAGAAAGTTCTGGAAGTGTATACTTTCGTATTTTGAAAACACGGAGCATTGATGTTAAGCTTGTGGCTCCTATAGGCCTGGGGATTCTGTATAAAAGATATTTTATGGTTCCTTACTTAAGGTGTCTCGGGCCCGATGAGGCACGCTTGGCTCTTGAAGAAGTACATGAAGGTGTTTGTGGACAACACTTGGGGGGCAGAGCATTAGCCCATAAGATAACCCGTTTAGGCTTCAATTGGCCAGAAATGATGGCTGATGCCAAAGAATATGTGAAGAAGTGTGACCGCTGTCAGAAGCATGCACCGGTCATTAGACAACCCCCCGAGATGCTGACCTCTATCAACTCACCCATCCCTTTTGCTATGTGGGGAATGGATATACTTGGGCCTTTCCCCATGGCCACGGCACAAAGGAAGTTTTTGATTGTAGCCATCGATTATTTTACTAAGTGGATTGAAGCCAAACCCTTGGCCAAAATCAAAACTAAGCAGGTTGCACAATTCCTGTAGGAAAATATCATGTGCCGGTATGGAATTCCCCGCATCCTAGTCACTGACAATGAGACACAATTCAACAATGAAGAATTCAAGAAGTATTGTGAGGAGAATGAAATTGAATTACGATTCACCTCTGTGGCTCATCCGCAAGCCAATGGGCAAGCGAAAGTGGCAAATCGAATAATCCTGGATGGACTAAAGAAGAAGATCGAGAAATCGAGGAATAATTGGGTGGATGAGATACTCCCAATACTATGGGCCTATAGGACTACCAGTAGAGTCACGACTGGAGAAACTCCCTTCATGTTAGCATATGGGGCAGAAGCAGTTGTTCCCGTGGAGATATCATATTCCTCTCCCAGGGTTCAAGCTTTCAATCCTGAGGAGAATGAGGAAGGGAAAAGATTAGCCCTGGATCTAATTGACGAAGTGCGTGATGAGGCACATGTGAAGATAGTGAAATATCAGAAAAAGGCTTCGTTCTACTACAACCTAAGGGTTAAAGAAAGGTTCTTCAAATAGGGTGACTTGGTCTTGAGGAAGGTGGAAGATTCTGGTGTAGGGCAGAAAGGGAAGCTTGCCCCAAATTGGGAAGGGCCATACAAGGTCAAGAGTGTTCAAGGTAGAGGAACCTACAAGCTGGAGACTATGGATGGTTTTGAAGTCCCGAGAACTTGGCATGCACAAAACCTGACGGTTTACTATGTGTGAAGCAATTGAACATGATTCTCACTTGTCAAAGTGACAAGTAGGTTGAAAAGCACCTTGAAGCTTTGCTTGCTTAGGATTTACATGTTTTAGCTTTATTTTGAGGTTTATTAAGACTTGTGTAAGGGATGAATCCCAATAATTTATGAAGTTCAGAAAGTTTTCGAAATATGTTTAAATCTCTATTGCAGGGCAAGTAAACTAAGTGCATGAAATGCAAACATAAAATCAGATAAATAGAAATGGATCAAATAAATATTACAAAGTTTGATAAACAAAGTCTCGAAAATAAGATAAAGTAAATAAGCCACGCAGGGCTGGAAAAGCTCTAAGGAGCTGAGGTGCCCTCGGCATCCATATCGTCATCCCCTCCGCTCTCGCTAGAAGTCTCTGTCGTCTCGGAGGAGGAGGAGGAGCTATCATCCGCAACAGGCCTGGAAGAAGACTCGGGAGGAGGAAGAAGCGGGTCCTGAGGTATATGATCCGAGACAACTACTCGGGTGCGAAACCTCCGCAGCAAAGTCTCGTCATTAGGACAGACATAGTCCACCAGGTTAATATCAGGGCATGCCTCATTCATGGTGTAATAACTCGAATTTTTGAGACCCTGTAAAACGTTTAATGAATAGTAACCCTGTCAGACGGGAAAACTTTTGAGCCCACACTATATAGTGCATAAGAAAATGAGTTTCGGAATAGATATTACGACCATACGTACCAAATGAGTGTATGTAAACGCTATTAGTTTTCGAAGGAAACGAACTCTGAAAAACAACCGTAATTACGACTTATCAAGGATTACGGGAATCACAATGTAAGTACGAGATTAAAATCCTACGGATTTATATTCAATTAGGATAAATAAAAATATAAGGGATAGAAACGAAAAGAATTACATTACGAACCAATTACGAATAAGTATTGCGGAGAACGTTTAAGTAACCGAGCGAACGCGTAAATGATTAATTAAACGTAACGCACTAACTAAACCATGGTAAGGAAGTAACCATGGTTACTTCATCAAATAGTAATCTAACCCTAGGATGACCAAGCTAGCTAGCAAATAGTGTGCTAAGGAGCTAACCTTGTAGTTTAGCTTGTAAGCTAGCAAGCTACAAAGATTTGTCCATGGATTTGGAGACAAGGAATAAACCTAGAATGCTATACTAGGAAGAATAAAAATCAAGTTGCAAGATATCAACTCACCTTCCAAGAAGCAACCTAAAAATTCTTCCAAGAGAAGCAACCAAGGGCTATAAATACCCCTCCCCCATCACCAAGCCCCATTCGGCTATTTTGAAGAAATAAGAGAAATTGCAATTCAAAAGTTCAAGCTCTAGTTCTTGTAAAATCCTACAATTATTTCCCAAGTCTCCTAGAAAATAAACTAAGGTAAGAAAAATCTTTCATCTCTTTTTATCAAGTTTTGATGGGTGGAATAAATTCAAGAAGCTCACTAGTGAATAGTGTGAATAGTAACCTCTCTTTGGTTCTTGATTTTTAATGGTGGTTTTAGGTTCCAAAAATCATATAAAGCACTTCCAAGCCTCCACCATCCTCAAGAACACATCTCAAGCTTTCAATAAAGGTAAAAATCTTTGGCCTAACTTTATTTAAGGTTCATGTTTAAGATCCATTTAGTGGGTATTAGTAAACCTAGCATACTAAGTGTTGTTTATGAAATCTTGATGATTAAGTTAAGTAGATTTAAGGTTGGTTGTTGTTGCCTCAAGAACATGATGTTCTTGAGATGATTTTGTGTGTTGATGATGATATGATGATTGTTGGTGGTTGTGTTGATAGTTAAGGCATAAACGAAACCCCGATCGTAAACGTAACTTCGTTAAAACCAACAAACCGTAACTTTAAGTTTCTGCAGAAAGTTTCGAAGTTGTAAACTGTATATTCTTGAGAAATAACCTTTTTTTAAGATAGACAATTTTATAAGGATCTTTTAGGCGCTTGAATCACTTAATTCCGATTTACGGATCAAAAGTTATGATCGTTTTAGTAAAAGTGTTTTACGCGACAAAAACTGCTACAAATGACGAACTTTGAAAATATAAAGGATAGACTTAAATGTATTCTTAAATCATGAAATTTTTACAGAGAATAACATGTGGAGTTTTCTAACTGTCATAAAAATTTCAAGTGAAAATAATGATTTCTCAATTTTATAAAAATGTCGGAGCCGAGACCATGCGAGTAGAAACCGTAAGAATCCTTAAGTGGAGCCGACAACGATAATGAGAATGAACTCAAGATACTTAGGAAAATGAAGTGGCCATAAAGTGTTTATGACTTAAAAGAAATGTTAAGGGTAGTATGAGTTGAGAGGGTGTATAATGAGTAGCGCATGAGTGTGAATTACCGTGAATTAGGGCGGAACCTAACGAAATGAAATGTGTTTATGGTTATAGATTTCCGAGCGGAACCTAGAGCATCCTCCACCTCAAGATACCCAGGCAAGTTTACAAACCCAACTCCATTTTACTGTTGTGTTATGAAAAGATTGTTTTACTATCATCGCATAAATACTATATTTGCCATGATACGTAGTTTTGAATTTTCGCATGATATAGCGATGTTGTACGATAAGTATATATAGTGAAATGTTATTTCGCTTTAAGCGTAATGTATGATAGAAGACCGAGGGTCGGTCGGGATTTAAGATAAAACCCGGAAATCGCTCCGAAGGTATTATAGGACGGATATAAGTCCATGATAGTACATTTTAAAGGGACTCATCGTCCACTTATGAAACACTAAAATACCTCGAACTTTTAAAATGATTTCCCAATGAGCATAGTCCCTCAACTATATTTTATTGATTCGGATATTAAATACTATATACGTATTCATTTATTATAGGAGTAGTATACTTCAACGTTTATTTACTCAAACCGATTAATCATTATAGATTATTAATTATGTAAACACAAACTAGTTGAGAAATACTATTTAAATAAATCTTTTAAAAAGAATAACTCATTCGAGGTATGATGAATATCAATTATCATTTAATCATTTATAGACTACTATTTAATTAATGATTATTTACTTAAGAATTGTTATTGATTTAAAGATCATAGACCCTAATATACCTTCTGATTTAGAAGTATCATTCGAATAATTTCAGATCGTCGGTGAATATTATCCCGACCTATTATTATATTAAATATAGTTTCAAGAAGAAACTTTCCCCTTATTAATTATCTGTTGACAATGGTCAACTCACATCCCTAGTACTTCCTCCGAAATTCTCGGAAGTACGTATATACATATATATACACTTATATTCTAAAAAGATAAACTATCTCTATCACAAGCAAAACGCTTGGGGAACTTCGATGTGGTTCAAGTTCCCGAGATTGATAGGATGTTGTTGAAGGACAATGGAGGGGTAGACTCTGGTACTATGTGTGCTGGATGGGCTACCAAAGGTACCGCAGGAGAAGGTACTTTGTGTACTCAGGAACTTGTGAAGTATGTGTATACCCGAAAATGGGACACGTCGCCCGAATGCGGCCAGGGTGATACCCGAGAGATGACGGTATTAGTCCTTTTACTAGTAAAGAAGGTTACTTTCCGTAGGACGACTGATCATCGTATGCGGTGGCTCCTGTGAGATGTCCAAATTCTTCCAATTGGAATTGATATGCAATGCCGTAACCCAAGCCTAGGTGCTGGGATTACTATTAAGGTATTCGCAGGTTATAAAAAAACCCCTTAAAAGAATTATTCTCGTAAGAAGGTGTGGGACACCGAGAAATCTACTTTTAAATAAAACATATATACAATATATAATGTTATTATATAGTCATTTTCATACTGTACATTATTATGCTGAGCATCTTAGCTCACACTTGCTTTCTTAAATTGACACAACACAACAGTGAATCAAGATGCCTGCCATGAGAACCACAGCCAGGAAACGGGTAGGAAATGGCCAGCTGTTCCGTAGATTGTTTGGTGCAGTACCTCAGGTAGTCGGAATAAGCTGGATTAGTTTTCAATTGTTTATAGTTCGGCTTATTTATAAGTATGGTTTATGTAAAATAAGAAATAAGAAGCGTATATTCGGCCGGCGGATTAACCTTACTTAAAGGTCACCCCCGGTAAGACTAATTACATTTGGGTTGTAATAAAATTTCTCTAGTAATGATGGTTCGTTTCCAAGATAATAACCTGTAGTGTGTGTGTGTTAAGTGTGGGATCGTGAAGCGTGAGTATTTACATATTGTAGTGTGAGTTATGTGAGATTAGATAGCGTGGCTTCCGAGACTCCTGACCCCGGGTTTTGGGGTGCCACAGAAATGGTATCAGAGCCTTAGGTTATCAAATCTTGGAAATGATAGGATATAAAATATGTAGACCTAAGAATAATAAAACAATCAATTAGAGCTCAAGTCGAGTTCGTCGTCGGGCTACACGGGTAGTCTTGACTGTTTTACCCTCAAGGGAATTCCAACTCTAAGTTAGTAACACCTTGCCTATTGTGTCAGGTACCAGTGGAGCCTAGGAGGGAGGTTGATCCTGTTGATGATTTTATGATTCCTGAGCATAACCCTATTCCCGAGCCAGAGAGCCCACTCATTGATGATTTAGACGATGACCCTACTGAGGATGTCCTAGAGGAGGAGACTGAGCTTCCTGTCCCCGTAGCTAATGGCGTAGTATGGAGAGATGTAGAGATGTATCCACACCAGGCTATTCGCTCTCCTACACCACCCCCAGGGATCAAGAGCCCTATGTCCTATACTGATGACGATGATGAGGAGGCGATACATGCACAGTTCCATGAGGTCCAGAACATATCCTCTAGCGACCCAGACTCACCTCTACCACCACCGGAGACCATGCATGTAGCCGTACACGACTGGGTAGTGAGTCAGCTTAATGCTGAGATCACGGCGGCGTCTGCCCGTATTGCTGAGTTACGCCAGGCACTGACAGCTGAGAGAGCTACCCGACTAGGATACCCCGGAGATTTCAGAGCTGCTTCCCCAGCCCTAGCCCGTAGAGAGATCGATGGGATCGAGCTCCGTACCAGGGTTCAGATGAGGATGACATCAGTGGGAGGATACATCCCGGTAGTCGATGCAGAGATGATGATTACAGGAGCGATGAGGAGGGTGCGTGACCTCACTCGCAGTGATAGTGACTGAGAGATTAGTGACAAGATGTAGACCTTGAAGAAGGCTGAGCGACTTGTCACCAATTTTGATAGGATTGCTAGTAGTAGATAGCGTTCCTAGCCTTTCAGGGTACACGGCTTATGTATTTTCCTTTCAGTATTTAGAACTAGCAATGTTAGATTGTAATCAGGCATGTATGAACTCGGCTAGTTGTTTCATCCCCAAGATATAATTGGGAGATCTTATGAATATATATATCGAAGCAGTTATTAAAGAATTGATGTCTATATTAATGCACTTTATAAAACCTGTTAAATAATAAATGACATGCTTATATATGAATAAAATAACCTAACTGTCATAATCATGTGACCAATTTTCCTTATCAGAATAATGCCACCCCGTAGAAGAGAAACCAGGGCACAGCCCACAGAGTCTGTTAACCAACAACGAGGTGACCCAGTAGTAAATGAGGGAAGTGAAGAAGACATAGACTATAATGAATATGATGAAGAAGAATATGTAGAAGAAGAGGTTGAGGATACCCATCAGGGAGGGAACCCCGTAAATGAATTTATGGAACTGCTAAGAGCAAATCTGAACCAACAGCCTATTCCACCACAGCCCCCTGCTGCCCAACAGATTGCAGCTACTGTCTTTAGAGCCTTCAAGTCCCTCAAACCCCCAGAGTTTCTAGGATCTGCTGACCCCGTTGAAGCACGGGCCTGGCTCAAAGAGATAGAAAAGTCCTTCGAGATACTAGGAGTTGAGGAACGACATAAGACCATTTTCGCTTTTTACATGTTGAAAGGAGAAGCTAACTATTGGTGGGAGTCCAAACGAAACCAAGAAACTGATGTTGTGATCCCATGGGATAGATTTACCCGACTGTTCTTAGACAAGTACTTCCCTAGGTTTATGGAAACCCAGATGGAGATTAGATTTCTGGAGTTGAAACAGGATAAGATGACCGTGGCAGAATATGAGGCCAAATTTACTGAGTTGTCTAGATTTATGCCTGAGTTTGTGAATACTGAAGAAAAGAAAGCGTGAAGGTTCCAGCTTGGTCTGAAACAATGGATACAGAACAGAGTAGCGGTGTTAGAACTGACAGACGATGCCACCTTAGTACAGAAAGCCTCGATCGTTGAAGCTGGTAGTGAGCAGACTGTGAAGGAAAAGGAGAATAGGAAGAGGAAGATAGGAAGCCAAGGAATAGGAACCAGAAATAGGAGCCTTCCAAGTAGGTTCGTCAGGGGAGCGGTGTCCCAATCTGCAAGAGGCCCCGGATTCAGAAAGGCCCCAAGTGAGAGCGTTGGCCAGGGCAGCGGA
The DNA here is from genome assembly GCF_009905375.1 of Apium graveolens. Classification (NCBI taxonomy): domain Eukaryota; kingdom Viridiplantae; phylum Streptophyta; class Magnoliopsida; order Apiales; family Apiaceae; genus Apium; species Apium graveolens. Next base: position 219,432,052 of record NC_133654.1, read on the forward strand.
CAATCTAGGGCAAAATTTCATAGCCAACCACGTGCCGCAATACCAGAATGTCAAACCTATAAGAAGAGGCACCATGGAGTGTGTAACCAGACAAGAGCCCCTCTAAGATGTTACCTGTGTGACCAAATCGGACACCTTGCCAACAGTTGCACCCGGCCCAAAGTAACGTGTTTCCAATGTGGGAAGGTAGGACACATGAAGCGGGATTGCCCAACGTTGAAGCCCCCAGCCTCAGGAATGAGTAGAGTTGCATCTAACCGACCTCCAGCCGCTAGGACCTTCAACATGACTGTTCAGGATGCTGTCCGAAACACTGACGTGATAGCAGGTACCCTTTTGTTAAATTCCGAACATGCAAATGTCCTATTTGATTCTGGAGCAACCAAGTCTTTTATATCTCAAGATTTTTCTAGCAAGTTAAAACTTAATTCCATACCCTTACGTGAGGTATTACGAGTGGAAATAGCAAACAAAGAAATAATCCATGTAAATCAAATATACCCTAAGTGCAAGCTGAAATTAGAAGAGGAGATTTTCGAGGTCGACTTAATACCATTCACGTTAGGAGAATTTGATATGATCTTAGGAATGGATTGGTTATCTCGTAATGGAGCACAAATAGATTGTGAACAGAAGAAACTTAAGATAAGAGTGCGGAATGATAAAGAAGTAGTGTTTAAAGGTCAACGACAGAACCAGAAATTTTTGACCATGCTTCAAGCAAAAAGATTGTTGAGGAAAGGTAACGAGGCCTATTTGGCTTATGTGATAGATACCCAGAAGGAGGTCCCCAACATACAGGACATACCCATAGTAAACGAATTCGAGGATGTATTTCCAGAAAACTTACCAGGATTACCACCTGACAGAGAAATCGAGTTCGCTATAGAGTTAGCACCAGGAACGGCGCCAGTATCCAAGGCCCCATATAGGTTAGCCCCAGTTGAGATGAAAGAACTAGCTTCTCAACTGCAAGAACTATTAGATAACGGAATGATAAGGCCCAGTGTGTCACCATGGGGAGCACCAGTACTATTCGTAAAGAAAAAGGACGGCAGTATGAGATTATGTATAGACTATCGAGAGCTGAATAAGCTGACTATAAAGAATAGGTACCCTCTTCCCAGAATTGATGACCTATTCGACCAACTCAAAGGAGCTGTACATTTTTCCAAAATAGATTTAAGGACAGGATATCACCAGTTGAAAATAAAACCGGAAGATATACCAAAGACTGCTTTTCGCACTAGGTATGGACACTATGAGTTCTTAGTCATGTCATTTGGATTAACCAATGCACCTGCAGCCTTTATGGATTTGATGAACAGAGTGTTCAAAAAGTACCTGGACATATGTGTGATAGTTTTTATAGATGATATTCTGATCTACTCAAGGACAGAGCAAGAACATGCGGAACATTTGAGGATAGTCTTAGAAATCTTGAGGAATGAGAAATTGTATGCCAAGTTTTCGAAGTGCGAATTTTGGCTGAGAGAAGTTCAGTTTTTAGGACATGTGGTGAGTAGCAAAGGAGTTTTAGTTGACCCCGCCAAGATAAAGGTGGTATCCAATTGGGAAAGGCCAGCAACCCCGACAGAGGTTAGGAGTTTCGTAGGTTTAGCAGGTTATTACCGGAGATTCGTGCAAGACTTCGCTAAGATAGCCGGTCCACTGACTAGACTTACCCGGAAGGCGGAAAAGTTCGTATGGACGGAAAAGTGTGAAGAGAGTTTTCAAGAACTGAAAAAGAGGCTGGTGTCAGCACCAGTGCTCGCTCTTTCCGATGGAAAGGGAGAGTTTGTGATATACAGCGACGCATCACTTAAAGGATTAGGATGTGTACTAATGCAGCACGGCAAGGTTATAGCGTATGCCTCTCGACAATTGAAGGAGTATGAGAGCCGATACCCTACGCATGACCTAGAATTAGCAGCCATAGTATTTGCCCTAAAAATTTGGAGACATTACCTATACGGTGAGAAATGCGAGATCTACACTGACCATAAAAGCCTCAAATATATTTTTACTCAGAAGGAACTGAACATGAGACAGAGGAGATGGTTAGAGTTGATAAAGGACTACGACTGTGAAATTTTGTATCACCCGGGTAAAGCCAATGTGGTGGCTGACGCCCTTAGTAGGAAGGAAAGACTCAAAATGATAATGACATCGGAGGAATTAGTTAAGGAATTTGAGAAGATGTAAATCGACGTAAGAATGGCCAGTAAGGGCACGGAAGGATTATTTGAGATTAAGCTAGTACCAGAACTGACTACAAAGATACGAGTATGTCAGGAAAAGAAGATGAGCGAGGAAAACGGGACATTGACCGGTGAGGAAGTGAGATGCGAGAAGGATGAGGAAGGGATCATGAGGTATGCGTCCCGGATTTGGATTCCGAATGTGCAAGAATTAAAGGACGAGCTGTTGCATGAAGGGCACAGCTCTAGATATTCAATCCACCCAGGAAGTATGAAAATGTACCGTGACCTTAAGGAATATTATTGGTGGCCTAACATGAAGAGAGAAGTAGCAGAGTGGGTTAGCAAGTGCTTGACATGCCAAAGAGTGAGGGCGAAACACCAGCGACCTAGTGGACTGTTACGACCCCTAGAAATTCCGGAATGGAAATGGGAACACATAGCCATGGATTTTGTGATAGGTTTACCTAGAACAAAGACCAATCACGATGCTATATGGGTTATCATTGATAGACTGACCAAGTCCGCACACTTCCTACCAATCAACGAAAGGTACACCGTAGACAAGTTGGTAGATATTTACTTGAAGGAAATTGTAATAAGACACGGCATTCCTGTAGCCATAGTGTCAGATAGAGACCCGAGGTTTAATTCCCGATTTTGGAGAAGCTTCCAGGAATGTGTAGGCACCAGACTAAACATGAGTACCGCTTACCACCCCCAGACGGATAGACAAAGCAAAAGGACTATACAGACCCTAGAAGATATGATGCGAGTATGTGTCATCGGCTTCAAAGGAAATTGGGATGATCACTTACCCCTGATAGAATTTTCTTACAACAATAGCTATCACGCTAGCATAGGAATGCCCCCGTATGAAGCTCTTTACGGGAGAAGATGTCGCTCTCCCCTGTGTTGGGATGAAGTTGGAGAACATAAGCTATTAGGACCAGAGTTAGTCCAGCAGACCAGAGAAATGGTGAAACTCATCAGAAAGAGACTGGCAGCAGCCCAGGACAGACAAAAGAAGTACACTGATCAGACCAGGAAGGATAGAGAATATGAAGTAGGAGATTCGGTGTTATTGAAGGTATCTCCGTGGAAAGGAGTGATGAGATTTGGAAAGAAAGGGAAGCTGAGTCCCAGATTCATAGGACCCTTTGAAATTTTGAGGAGGATATGACCTCTAGCTTACGAGCTCGCCTTGCCTCCTAATTTGCAACAAGTATACAACGTGTTTCACGTATCCATGTTGAGAAAGTACCATGCCGATGCCCGACATGTAATAGAGTACGAGCACGTAGATTTACAACCAGATCTGACCTACATCGAGCAGCCAATAAGGATAATGGACCAGAAAGAACAAGTGCTGAGGAACAAAATGGTGAAGCTAGTTAGGATCTTGTAGAGAAATCAAAATGTTGAGGAATCAACTTGGGAACTTGAAGACACCATGAGGAATAGATATCCCCACTTATTTTCTAGTTGATTCCGGGACGGAATCCTTGTTTGAGGGGAAGACTGTAATAACTCGAATTTTTGAGACCCTGTAAAACATTTAATGAATAGTAACCCTGTCAGACGGGAAAACTTTTGAGCCCACACTATATAGTGCATAAGAAAATGAGTTTCGGAATAGATATTACGACTATACGTACCAAATGAGTGTATGTAAACGCTATTAGTTTTCGAAGGAAACGAACTCTAAAAAACAACAGTAATTACGACTTATCAAGGATTACGGGAATCACAATGTAAGTACGAGATTAAAATCCTACGGATTTATATTCAATTAGGATAAATAAAAATATAAGGGATAGAAATGAAAAGAATTACATTGCGAACCAATTACGAATAAGTATTGCGGAGAACGTTTAAGTAACCGAGCGAACGCGTAAACGATTAATTAAACGTAACGCACTAACTAAACCATGATAAGGATGTAACCATGGTTACTTCATCAAATAGTAAGCTAACCCTAGGATGACCAAGCTAGCTAGCAAATAGTGTGCTAAGGAGCTAACCTTGTAGTTTAGCTTGTAAGTTAGCAAGCTACAAAGATTTGTCCATGGATTTGGAGACAAGGAATAAACCTAGAATGCTATACTAGGAAGAATAAAAATCAAGTTGCAAGATATCAACTCACCTTCCAAGAAGCAACCTAAAAATTCTTCCAAGAGAAGCAACCAAGGGCTATAAATACCCCCCATCACCAAGCCCCATTCGGCTATTTTGAAGAAATAAGAGAAATTGTAATTCAAAACTTCAAGCTCTAGTTCTTGTAAAATCCTACAATTATTTCCCAAGTCTCCTAGCAACTAAACTAAGGTAAGAAAAATCTTTCATCTCTTTTTATCAAGGTTTGATGGGTGGAATAAATTCAAGAAGTTCACTAGTGAATAGTGTGAATAGTAACCTCTCTTTTGTTCTTGATTTTTAATGGTGGTTTTAGGTTCCAAAAATCATACCAAGCACTTCCAAGCCTCCACCATCCTCAAGAACACATCTCAAGCTTTCAAGAAAGGTAAAAATCTTTGGCCTAACTTTATTTAAGGTTCATGTTTAAGATCCATTTAGTGGGTATTAGTAAACCTAGCATACTAAGTGTTGTTTATGAAATCTTGATGATTAAGTTAAGTAGATTTAAGGTTGGTTGTTGTTGCCTCAAGAACATGATGTTCTTGAGAGGAGTTTGTGTGTTGATTATGATATGATGATTGTTGGTGGTTGTGTTGATAGTTAAGGCATAAACGAAACCCCGATCGTAAACGTAACTTCGTTAAAACCAACAAACCGTAACTTTAGGTTTCTGCAGAAACTCTCGAAGTTGTAAACTATAGATTCTTGAGAAATAACCTTTTTTTTAAGATATACAATGTTATAAGGATCGTTTAGGCGCTTGAATCACTTAATTCCGATTTACGGATCAAAAGTTATGATCGTTTTAGTAAAAGTGTTTTACGCGACAAAAACTGCTACGAATCACGAACTTTGAAAATATAAAGGATAGACTTAAAAGTATTCTTAAATCATGAAATTTTTACAAAGAGTAACTTGTGGAATTTACTAACTGTCATAAAAAATTCAAGTGAAAATAATGATTTCTCAATTTTATAAAAATGTCGGAGCCGAGACCGTGCGAGTAGAAACCGTAAGAATCCTTAAGCGGAGCCGACAACGATAATAAGAATGAACTCAAGATACTTAGGAAAATGAAGTGACCATAAAGTGTTTATGACTTAAAAGAAATGTTAAGGGTAGTATGAGTTGAGAGGGTGTATAATGAGTAGCGCATGAGTGCGGATTACCGTGAATTAGGGCGGAACCTAACGAAATGAAATGTGTTTATGGTTATAGATTTCCGAGCGGAACCTAGAGCATCCTCCACCTCGAGATACCCAGGCAAGTTTACAAACCCAACTCCATTTTACTGTTGTGTTGTGAAAAGATTGTTTTACTATCATCGCATAAATACTATGTTTGCCATGATACGTAGTTTTGAATTTTTGCATGATATAGCGATGTTGTACGATAAGTATATATCGTGAAATGTTATTTCGCTTTAAGCGTAATGTATGATAGAAGACCGAGGGTCGGTCGGGATTTAAGATAAAACCCGGAAATCGCTCCATGATAGTATGTTTTAAAGAGACTCATCGTCCACTTATGAAACACTAAAACACCTCGAACTTTTAAAACGATTTCCCAATGAGCATAGTCCCTCAACTATATTTTATTGATTCGGATATTAAATACTATATACGTATTCCTTTATTATAGGAGTAGTATACTTCAACGTTTATTTACTCAAACCGATTAATCATTATAGATTATTAATTATGTAAACACAAACTAGTTGAGGAATATTATTTAAATAAATCTTTTAAAAAGAATAACTCATTCGAGGTATGATGAATATCAATTATCATTTAATCATTTATAGACTACTATTTAATTAATGATTATTTATTTAAGAATTGTTATTGATTTAAAGATCATAGACCCTGATATACCTTCTGATTTAGAAGTATCATTCGAATAATTTCAGATCGTCGGTGAATATTATCCCGACCTATTATTATATTGAATATAGTTTCAAGAAGAAACTTTCCCCTTATTAATTATCTGTTGACAACGGTCAACTCACATCCCTAGTACTTCCTCCGAAATTCTCGGAAGTACGTATATACATATATATACACTTATATTCTAAAAAGATAAACTATCTCTATCACAAGCAAAATGCTTGGGGAACTTCGATGTGGTTCAAGTTCCCGAGATTGATAGGATGTTGTTGAAGGACAATGGAGGGGTAGACTCTGGTACTATGTGTGCTGGATGGGCTACCAAAGGTACCGCAGATGAAGGTACTTTGTGTACTCAAGAACTTGTGAAGTATGTGTATACCCGAAAATGGGACACGTAGCTCGAATGCGGCCAGGGTGATACCCGAGAGATGACGATATTAGTCCTTTTACTAGTAAAGAAGGTTACTTTTCGTAGGACGACTGATCATCGTATGCGGTGGCTCCTGTGAGATGTCCAAATTCTTCCAATTGGAATTGATATGCAATACCGTAACCCAAGCCTAGGTGCTGGGATTACTATTAAGGTATTCGCAGGTTATAAAAAAACCCCTTAAAAGAATTATTCTCATAAGAAGGTGTGGGACACCGAGAAATCTACTTTTAAATAAAATATATATACAATATATAATGTTATTATACAGTCATTTTCATACTGTACATTATTATGCTGAGCATCTTAGCTCACACTTGCTTTCTTAAATTGACACAACACAACAATGAATCCAGATGCCTGCCATGAGAACCACAGCCAGGAAACGGGTAGGAAATGGCCAGCTGTTCCGTAGATTGTTTAGTGCAGTACCTTAGGTAGTCGGAATAAGCTGGATTAGTTTTCAGTTGTTTATAGTTCGGCTTATTTATAAGTATGGTTTATGTAAAATAAGAAATAAGAAGCGTATATTCGGCCGGCGGATTAACCTTACTTAAAGGTCACCCCCGGTAAGACTAATTACATTTGGGTTGTAATAAAATTTCTCTAGTAATGATGGTTCGTTGGCAAGACAATAACCTGTAGTGTGTGTGAGTTAAGTGTGGGGTCGTGAAGCGTGAGTATTTACATATTGTAGTGTGAGTTGTGTAAGATTAGATAGCGTGGCTTCTGAGACTCCTGACCCCGGGTTTTGGGGCGCCACACATGGTCCCAAGGGCCATGTCCCAGCCAGTCCTAAAAAACCCAGGGAAGACTGAGTCGTCCCTCACTCTCATGGACTGAGTAAACTCATCCGAGTCCAGATAGTTAGCAATTGCTTTATCTTTCTCAGCCCGCAGCACCACCAGCTCATCGTTGGACTCCCCGAGCTCCTCCTCCTTGCGCTTCAGCTTCTGCTCCAAAGCAGCGTACTTCTTCTGCTGCCTCCTGAGGGCATTGTCAGCTTTGTCAGAATCCCTCTTCCATGATTCGGCTTGCCTCACGGCGCCTTAAATATAGGCGTTAGACTGAAACAAAATAATAAGCAAGGATATAACAAGGCAAGAAATGCTATAAGTGAAAGGAAAGAAAAAATTCAAGGAAGGGTCATACCGAGGCCAGTGACTGAGCTCCCATGAGCTTTATCCTCTCCAGATCAGGGATGGCAACCACATCAGTAAAATCTTTGGGAGTTTTTCCATGGTAGGACCAATCCCAAGCATGCTTCGTGGATCCAACCACGGAATCCCCTCGGCGGAATCCCCAGAGAGGCTGGAAGGCGCCTGTGGCAGTAGAGGCAGGAGTAGCAGCAGTAATAGGAGCAGTAGGGGCCTCGGCTCCCTCAGCTGAAGCCTCCCCTATGGGCTCCTTGTGTTTCCGTAAGAAGATAGGCTATGTGGCCTTTCCTCGAGTGTCCAGGCCCGCACGACGAGCCTTCTTCATCCTGGCGGTCTCCTCAACGGGAGGCACATTATCCTTGTTGATCTCCTTCGCAGCTGCAAAACAAGATAAAAAATAAAATAAGTGGTGTCAATAATGCATGAAATGAAATAAAATTGAGAAGGGAAGAAAAAATACCCTGTTGAGAAACAGAGGATAGCCCCACATGGATGAGGGAGAACCCCTCTAAAAGAGTCCAGCTGGTAGTAGTACCGTCATTCTGAGTAAGCTCATTATAAACGATAGTTTCCTCGGGAGTTAGTGAATGGATTTGAGGCTACCATTGCTAACCTTCCCGAAGGAAGATCTGAAGAGGGTGCCCCAGTCGCCATTCTCCCACCTTAACCCGACAAAACTATTTCTCCAATTTTGGTTATTGTCAGGAACGGAGGCGCTGTTAAAGATATACTTACACTTGGGCCTTTGTTTAACATAGACCCAACCACAAATACTGGAAGAGCTGTTGTAACACTGAAAAATCTTCCTAAAAACAGCTACGGATAGGGGAAAACCTTCCCTAAGGAAGCAAACCATAAAACATAAAATGTTTCTTCAAGCGTTTGGAGGAAGCTGACATGGGTTTATTTGTAAACCAGCTAGAAGGTGAGGAATGAAGGGATGAAAAGGAAACCTAAGCCCATGATTAAGGGCATCTGTGTAAATAAAAAGAGTATCGGGTTTCCAGTGGCAGGTACGGTCGCCACCAGAAACTGGAACTAATCTAAGAGGAGGAAGAACATTATAACGTGCATTTAACTTATCATAATCTATGTTGTGCCAAGTATTGCAATGATTAAAAGAATCAATATGTGCAGTGGAGGGATATTCATCCCCCCTAGTGTTGATCATATCTATCAGAGACATATAAGAAGAACGGATTTCAACACCCTTACCTCATTTTGAAGCCGATGCTATTTTGGCCACTCTCTCGGAATTCTTATCAGCCATTGATGAAGCTTGGAAGGACCTGAAAACCTTGAATGGAAAAGGAGGCCGGAAAAGGCTAAAGAAGTTGCCGGAAAAGCTCCTAAGGGAGGAAAGTTGAGAGAGGAGAAGGTTAGAGTGTTTGAGAAGAGAAATGTGAAGTGGAGAGTGGTGAGTGGTGAGTGTGAATGAAAACACACTCCTCCCACCTTTATATAGGAAGAGAAAAGGGAAGTCGGGCCTAGAAAAGCCCACTTGGGCCCCAAGTCAGGAAGATTCTGGAATACTCTACCAAGTATTGGAAGAATTTTAGTACATATTTAAGAATTTTATGGAAGAATCCACAGACGTTTGGAAAAATTCCATAAAAACCTCAAAATTCCAGAAGGTTCTGGAAATTTGGCTTAGAAAGTGGATGCCCAGCCCAAGAATTATTGGGCATAAGGGTACAAAAAGCCCAGTTCAGAAAAAGCCAAGTGTTCAATAAAGTCAAGCCCATGATCAATAAAAGGCCCAATTAAGAATTTAAGTTATAAACTGAAGCCCAGAATAGGGCCCAGTTAATTAAAGAATAAGGGCCCAAATGCAAAACCCAGATAAACCCAGAAAAATGGGCCCAAAATATTGTTTATTGAAGCCTAGAAAAAAGAGGGCTGCTGAAAACAGGCCCAAAAAAGGGATTGGCCCAGAAATAAATACCAAGAAAACAGGCCCAATAAAGGGGGATGGCCCAAAATAAAGGCCTAGGAAAATAGGAATAAAAGGTTGATATCCTGACTCAATTCGATCAGGACTTACATTACATTCCTAGTCGAATGAGTTGAGGTCGAAATCCTGTCGACCAGGGCTGAAGAAAAGGGTTATTTCGATCAAAATTTGAACCTATTCGACTAGGAATTGTGTAGAAATCCTGGTCGAAACTCTTGAGGTCGAAATTGCTTCGATCAGGGCTTAAAAGCATGGCTAATTCGGTCAAGACAAGGAATTCCCACCCAAAATCTTGACCAAAAATTTCCTGCTCCAGAATTTTAAAAAATAATAATAATATGGTATAAAATCCTGTTCGAAATTCGACCAGGAATTGAGGTCGAATGGCTCCTCCTCGAAATCCTGTCGACCAGGGTGAAGTGATGGATAATTCGACCAGGATCCCGGTCGAACAGGATTCCTGGTCGAAATATATAAAAAAAGGGAGAAAAAAGAAGGAAAAAATAATAATTAAAGGAAATTCCTTCAAAAATTTCCTGAAATTAAAAATATTTTCAGAAAATAAGGAATAAATTCCTGAAAATTAAGGAAAAATCCCAGAATTAAGGGAAAAATTCCTGAAAATTAAGGAAAAATCCCAGAATTAAGGGAAAATTCCTGAAAATTAAGGAAAAATCCCAAAATTAAGGGAAAAATTCCTGAAAATTAAGGAAAAATCCTAGAATTAAGGGAAAAATTCCTGGAAATTAAGTTAATTCCTAAATAAAAGGGATTAAATTAAATCATTCTAAATGTGTAGTTCGCTCCACACTTTACGCAAAACGATACCCTGCAAGGGAACGAATGAACTTAACTTCTGCGAAACCTGGTCACTGTTTCCCAGAAGTTGGGGGCAAATGATAGGGAATAAATAAATCTTGATTACATAGTTAATGATGTATTAATTATACATGATTTGGGCTGCAAGGTCCAATAAGAAGATGTATGATATTCGGACCAAAAAGGTTAACACATTGATCAGGCCTGATAGACCAGATCAGGCCTGATGGAACAAAGAAGGCCCAAAACCCTAAATATTAATTAATTTCGTAATTAATTAATAAAGGAGAAAATTAGCTATTAAGATGAGTCCTGGTGGGAATATAAATCCTTATAGATTGGCCTCCAATGAACCTCATGGGATAAGGAATCAGCTTCCTACTTCCTAGGACTCCAAAGTCCATTCTAATTCAGAGACTTGACCACCAAGTCTCCTATACCAAGTCCAATTCAAGGACTCCCAACATCTATATAAGGGGCCTCACCCCACAAATCAGAACTACATTTTTTGACTTGATCCTTGGCAATCAACAAGGTACGTAGGCATCTTGTTAAGGCAGATTGAGTCACGAAACACAGAGCAGTCAAATCGAGCCTCGAAGCTCACGTTCCTTAGTAATAAATACAGCAGTTATATACCTGGGTTTTTAATCCATAACAGAGATGCACATGATAGTTCCTACCTCTATAGAACATGAAGTTGTCCCATTTAGCAGCTATGATTATCTTAAAGAGTTCACCCATTTGCTCAACTTGAATCATCATTCCAGTTTGAATGTTTTTCAACATTCTGTTGAGTTTACCAGAATTGGTCAGTTTGACCAATGTAGGTTGGGGTGGTGTAAGTGATGGTGGTGTAAGGTTTACAGCAGTTGCATTTATCACTTAATTTGAGTTAGAGTTCCTAATCTTTGTGTGTATTCATGAGTGCTATGATATAAAGGTACTTGGTGTGTGATGTTGTTATGTTTGTGCTTTTTATGGTGAGGATAGTGATGATTATAGTTTGGGAAGAGTAATTCATGTGACTGATGTGGTGAGTTGGTGAATGATTTCCCACCAATGGTATCAATGAAAGGGAGAAGCATGGGTGTTCTCCTAAGGTGAAAGTGAGAGTATCTAGAGTCCATGAAAGTGGACAGTGAATGCACAAAGAAGAAATAAAGTGTGGTTTGTTTTTGTGTGTGTATGTGATAAAATATATGCAAGCAGTGGTCTTATAAAGAGTTCAAAGAACTCCTGTTATGGCATTAAAATAAAGAATAAACCTAAGTATGTGTATGCATGGCATGCAAATGCATAGTACAGAATTTAAATGCATAACAGATATAGATGACTTCATGTTTGTTTGTCAACAAAACACTCAAGTAATAAGCACAGAAATCACAGGCATTATCTTCTTTTAGACACCTACTTTTAATTTTTATTTGAAGATTAAGTTGACTTTTACTAACTGAATTTTATTTTTAGTTGTTTTTATATGAAAGCATTTATGGAAGGGGATATGCAGTGCTTATGTATGTAAGGTCTGTGCAGAGAGTAATAAGAAACTCTCAGTGTTGTGCAAGTGCATTTAATGAAGCATGCATTAAAGATCTTATGAGTGTTCATTAATATATTCCTTTTATAAACAAAAGAGTGCAAAGGAACAGATATTACACAAAGGGACAGAGGTTCATTAAATAGGTGCAGTCACTTTGTAACATTATGAATTAAATGACCAAAACTCAATTGTTCATGATTGATGTGACTGATTTGGATTCTTTTAGGTTATTTTAATTTCCACTTACATAAATACCAGCAACCAAATAACACATGTGAACATTTATACACACATATAGAGGATACCAGCAACCAAGTAAAGCCATAAACAGCTTCTCACAAATAAAATATGCAAAAATGATCTTAGTTTCTATTTGTGGCTGTTTCACCAGTGATCCAGATACTGGGATTCTCTAAGGGATTCCCAGCCAGGTCTTAGTGTCAGGGCATTATGTGTTTGTGATTTATACTACATTAGGAATGCAACAGGCACTTCTTACACATCAGCAAGTAATTTTAATAAATCTGTTCAGCCAAGTAAACAAAGATTTAAGTCACATAGTAAGAATCTCGAGTACTACACATAATCATTCCATTGTGTAACTTATCAATAAAATCAAATTTACACTTGATGTATAAACTTTATACAACCAGTCAATAGTATAATTTAAGTTTCATACTACAATTTGATTTACCATAATAAGCCATCAGATTTACACCTTGTCCTTATTCAAACATATAAACAATCAAACTGAGAACATACATCAGACATTTAATAGATTAAATCACTTTTCTCAATAGTCCATAGCCTCTAAGCGGGGAAATTCCAATTTTAAGTAAAAATGATTTAATGATTTAATTTATCAAAATTCTTAATCACCAGAAGTGACACATGTTTGAATTTACTAAAAACCAACTGATTCTTTACTTACTTTAAATTAAATAATACCATTATCCTATAACTGATGTCTCAGATTGGTCAACAATATTGAGTTTAATCATTTCAGTTAAGATGAATCAAATCAACACTTCTACTGATTATCCCAACATAAATCAAGTTTAACATTTAAATCCAGATTAGTCTGTTACTATACCACTGATAATTGTAACAACAGTTCATGCACAGGGATAAAAGCAGATATTTCATTTAGTTTAGTGACCATATCTGCTACAATTCTCATACACCAGACATAATCAACAACTAGAAACAACTGATTCATCTTTTAATTAAGTTCAAATAATCCTTCAAAAATAAAGTTTAATAAAATCAACACACTGCTGATAGCTCGGCTAATTCAAAACCAATTGAGTTATATTAAAACAAATTTGTCAATATTTCACTGGAACTTTCAAACAATCCAATCATCAATCAAGTTTAGCATTTTAGCTCAAAATAACCCTATTAATGTATTACTCGAACTCTCAATTAATCCACCAACAGTTAAGTTTAACATCAAAATGAACTTAATAACTTACTGGAACTCCAACAGCAATCAAGTTTCTCATGTTAAATCAAAACAACTCTGTCAACACATCACTGGATTTCTCAAATAATCCACCAACAGTTAGGTTTAATATCAAAATGAACTAAACAACTTACTAGAACTCCAAAAGCAATCAAGTTTCACATTTTAAATCAAAACAACACTGTTAATCCACCACTGATACTTGGTTAATTCATCCATCAGATTAATCGAATGAATGAAGTTAATTTTGTCAAAATACAGTTGATAACTCAGGTAGGTTACTCATAGAGTTTAATTACAAGGACAAAATCAAAACAAACATTTCATTCAGTTCAGGTAAACCATCAAATCAAATTTCAATTAACCTTATTTATCAAAAACATCGAATCAGAACTCAAAAAGCCTTGAATCAAAACTTAAAAATAGTCAATCAATCCACGGATCAATCATTTACATATTTAATCCCAAATAATCACATAGCTACTCACTGAATCAATTTTGAGTTTAAAAAAAACATACCTGAGTCCAAGGCATTGAAATGTTCATGTGTGTGAGTGTGAATGTTGATTTCGAATCAAACTTCGGTTCATTGATTTGAACCCAAGTGGACTTGATCGAAGATCATTTTGATTTTACCAACCCAATTGACTAATAAAGAGATTCAATCAATTCTTTTGATTGAATCACTTGAATATCGTGTATAGTATCTGAGAATTAAGAATTGATTGAGGTTCAATCGGAAAATTCGATGAACTCGTCGGAGAAACTGATGAACAACGACGAGTTTTGAAAGAGAGAAATGAGAGAGAAAGAGGCGATTGAGAGGTGAGTAAACTGAATAGTAAAACTTAATTCTATTCATATATTTTTGTTTAAGAACGTCATGATTAAATCCTGATAAGATTGTATGGCCAGGATTTTAGGGTTAATAAAATGGGTTTGGATTCAATCCTTTTTGGGCTGCAAATGAATAGATGGCCCATTTATTTTTTGAAAATTTGTAGATTGATTTTTAGATTTGCAATTGGGCTGGGCTTTTGGTTAAAAAAATTCAGAAAATAATTTTTGTTTTTAAAGAAAATAATTAGAGACTATTTTCGAATTAATATATATGTATATATATGTATATATTTAGTGAATAATTTTAATATTTTATTGAGTAATAATATTTAATTTATTTTAAAATAATTTTTTTTCAATGCACTCAGTCCATTTATTTTCTCAAAATCCAATCAATAAATATTTATTGATAAATTTGAATTATATAGAGAATTAACAGATAGTAGAAAAGAAGTTTTTTTTAATTTTAAAATAGATTTTTATATATATAATTGTTTACCCACAATAATATATTTAGAGAATATATTATTTATTTTAAATATTCCAACATTCCTAAATCCAAACGGAGTTTAGTGAACCTGTCAGAATTTAACGGTTTCGTAAAGATGTCAGCGATGTTATTCTCAGTTTCAATATGAGTCATTTTTATATCGCCTTTGTTGATATGATCATGTAAAAAATGATGTCTCACATCTATGTGTTTGGATCTAGAGTGCAACACGGGATTTTTACTTAAATCAACTGCACTCGTATTATCACATAAAATAGAGATTATATCAAATTTTGTGTTATAGTCCGCCAATGTTTGTTTCATCAACAGTATTTGTGCACAACATTTGGCAGCAGCTATATACTCAGCTTCAGTGGTGGATATAGATACAGAATTTTGTTTCTTTGAAAACCATGAAACTAAACATCCACCCAGAAACTGACACGTACCACTTGTACTTTTTCTTTCGACTAAGTGTCCAACATAGTCTGAATCAGAATTACAAGTCAAGTCAAATGGTATTCATTTAGGATACCAAAGACCAATATTCGTGATACCTTAAAGATATCTCAGTATCCTTTTTACCGCAGATAAGTGAGATTCTTTTGGTACTACTTGAAATCTAGCACACTTGCAAACACTATATTGTATACCGGGTCGACTTGCGGTAATATATAATAAGCTACCAATCATTCCTCGATATTTCTTAGTGTCAACGGGAATTCCTTTGGGATCCTCCGTTAGTTTTTCAGATGTTGACATAGGTGTGGAAATTGGTTTGCAATTTTCCATTTCAAATTTCTTTAGCATTTTATTACAATATTTTGATTGTGAAATATGAATGCCCTCGTCAGATTGTCTTATTTGCAATCCCAAAAAGAAATTTAATTCACCCATCATACTCATCTCAAATTCTTTGCTCATATAGTTAGAGAATTCTTTAGATAGTGCATCATTTGTTGAACCAAATATGATGTCATCTACGTATATTTGTACAAACAAGAAATCATTTACTTCTTGTCTTATAAATAAGGTTTTATCAGCCGTTGCCATTTTAAAATTATTTTCTAATAGGAATTTGCTTAACCTTTCATACTAGGCTCTTGGGACTTGTTTTAATCCATATAGATCTTTGTATAATTTGTATACATATTCTGGATGTGTTGCATCTTCAAAGCCGGGAGGTTGTTTAACATATACTTCTAGTATCCCGTTTAAGAATGCAGATTTTACATACATTTGATACACTTTAAAATTCTTATGACATGCAAAAGCTAATAGCATTCGAATTGACTCAATTCGTGCTACCGGTGCATATGTTTCATCAAAGTCTATACCTTCCATTTAAGTATAGCCTTGTGCAACTAGTCTAGCTTTATTTCACACAACAGTTCCATTTTCATCTAACTTATTTCTAAATACCCATTTAGTTCCAATTATGGAAGTATTTTTGGGTTTTGGAACAAGTTCCCAAACTTTACTACGAGAGAATTGGGTTAATTCTTCTTGCATTGCAGAGATCCAATCTTCGTCTAACAAAGCTTCTTTAGCGGTTGTAATAACCCCAAAATTTTGAACTTTTTGTAACCCTTATGAATAGTGTTTTAGCTGAATGAGAAAACTTTTCATGCCACACTATGTAGGGTATCTGTTATGGATATTCTGAGATTTTATTAGTACTCTATATGGTATATAAGTGTATGTAAAGATCGTCAGAATCCAATTCCGAACACTTTGATTTTTCCCGGAAATCCACTAGATACGGAAAGAATTAAGTATAAGGTAACAGGATAAAAAGGATTTAAATTAAAGGATTATAAGAGAGGATCATAAAAGGATTATAATGTACTGAGATAGGTTAAGGAAACCCAAGTAATAAGATCCCGGGTATGATCCCTCGAACGATAAACGAAAACGAAAGTTAAGCGAACCGTATAACAGATCAGCGGTCATTAGGAAAACAATTAGGAAGTTAATCAAAGAGATTAGAGGGGATGATGTCATCCAACCAATGAGAAGAGGACAAAGAGGGGAGGATGACATCACATGATGACATAAGCATGACATAGGGATGAAGGAGATGTGGTTGGTTTATAACCACACAAAGTCAAGGTTAGAAAGGTAATTACCCAAAAACAAATCAAAAACAACCAACCAAAGAATCAAATCAAAGCAAAAACACAAAAATCTATCTTTCTTCCAAGCTTGCTCTCGGCTTTTCTTCTTTTTCAAAGAAGAAATTTCCAAAAATCAAGTTCCAAGCATTGTTAAATCACAAGGTAATTATCTAAGGTTCCTTGTACATAGATATGGATATCCTGTAAGTTTAAGCTCCTAATTCCTTCACAATCTCTTCCAATAAATCAAGGAAGAAGATGGTGAATAGTAACCTTCAAGAAATAACTTTAGTTTTCTTGAATTTTTATGAAAGTTTAAGGTTATACAAGCAAGGATCAAGGTTCTTTAGGCATTCAAAGCTCTTGTGTTGTGTTAAGAAGCTTCAAGGAAGGTATAATCTCTTAACCAAGCTTTGTCATTGAATGTTAAGAGCATAATATGAGTATTCTAGTTCATGAGAGGCTTGATGGTTGCGTATGTAGAGATTAGTTGGTTTTGGGATGTTTTTGGAGTTGTAAATCTTCGTTGTTGATTAATGAACTTAAGTGTAGTTTAAATTCATGATAAAGAATAGTATAAATTGTTAATTTTGAGTTTTTGGGGCTGTTATGATAAATTATGGATGGAGTTTTGATTGGGTTGTGATTGTGGGTTGATTGTGAGATGATTTGGAGTGGTTTAAAATTGGGTAATCACGTAAACATAGCCGTCGTAATGCCCGATTTACCGTAGACTGTTTTTGTTCTTAACATCAGAACCCTTGAACTCACTGCTAGGTTTTTACCATTGCCATGTTTAGATAGATCATGTTACGAGCTTCGTTTTGATATGTGGTTTGTTGGATTCCGATGAACGGTTTAGGAGAAACGGCCGTTTTAAGTAACGACGTTTCGCGAACGAACCCTTACCCCTCGCCTTACTTTGAAACATAGGTTAAAGACCTTAAAGGACTAATTGAAGTATGAAACATTTATGTAAGGTATAATAGGCAGTTGGTAAGACACTCGCGAAGGAATCGCCTTAAAACTCATAATGGTTAAATTACTAAAAATGGTGGAGCCGAGGGTACTCGAGTGACTTAAGAGAATCAGTAAGCGCAAAGCGAGCGTTAGAGTCTAAGTTGGTTAATGTATAGATTTACAAGTGACTTTGGTTTAATTCCAACTTACTTGTTGTTTATAGGTTACCAGACTCGTCCCGAGCCATTGTAACCCCCAGTCGCTCAGGCAAGTTTTCTACCCGTTATACTGTTGTTGTGATGTATATATGTATATGCATTATCTTGTGATAGATGCATGTTGGTTAATTAGCAAATTTTGCGATATATTGAAGCATGTTGATATGGTATATATATATATGCATGCCTGTTTCGTATTCTTGCCATATATATCTGTTGGTTCAGTTGATAATACCTATGCTAGAGAATAGCGGTAATTTGCATATACCCTTAGTATAGGGACCCAAAGGTGAAAACATTTTCTAAAACCGGGAGTCGAGGATCCCGAGTTGATTTTATATATATATATATTTATATATATATATATTTATATATATATGGTTATAGTTTTCAAAACTATTAATCGAATAAGGTTTATTCGATAACTTTATATTATTTAATGAATATTATTTCGAATATTCATTCGAGGGCTTATGACTCAGCTTATTTATTTATTGAATATTATTTCGAATATTCATTCGAGGGCTTATAACTCAGCTTATTTATTTATTGAATATTATTTCGAATATTCATTCGAGGGCTTATGACTCAGCTTATTTATTTATTGAATATTATTTCGAATATTCATCCGAGGGCTTATGACTCAGCTTATTTATTTATTGAATATTATTTGAATATTCATTTGAGAATCTATGACTCCGATTAATTGCTGAGATATATTCTTTATTTTTATTAAAGAATAAGGTGTCGATAATCAAACTCACTTTTGATTATTCAAATAAAGATAGTACTTTCGTATAGGTATATCTTTGGTTATTTAATATTCATTTCAAGTATAAGTTTTACAACTTCTACTTCAATTATTTTTATAAAGATTATTCTTTATGGGAATATTATTTAAATAATAATATTCAGATATTTTCTAATATATTGGGACTGATTTATTTTACTAAATCAGCATCACTCCGAACATTCTTAAAAATGTTTCGCGAGCCTTCAAAATGATTTTTAAAAGTTAGAGCGGATCCCAAAACTCATTTTTTTTATATTTAAGATCCTCCTTTCGAAGGGGATTTAAATACTCGCTCAAAACCAGAGGGATCCGGCTCTGTGGTGTATTTTATATTCGCAACAAGGTTGCGGTTTTGGTTAATGAATTGATTACTTACCCAACGTTCGGGAAGTAAGTCCATCTATTTAAGTCGGCATAAGCAACATGGGCTCAGTGGGCGTCCATGAAAGTGTAAGTGGCTCAGTGGGAGTCCATCAAATGCGTAAGTGGCTGAGTGACAGTCCAGCATAAGGTCTTATTGCGACCAGGGTGATGACCAGTGGGGAATTCATCCATCTACTAGTAGAAAAGGTTACTTATTGGTATCTTTGCCTGATCAGCAAGATATCAGGTTTATGCCAAGATTTTCTCCTTTCCAAAATTCATTGGATATTGCAACTCTGTTTATAATTTTCATAACAGAGGTTTTCAAGGAGTGTATGAAATGTATATATATAGGTGTATATATATATCGGGACTTAATGAAGTATCTCGTAACTTCATTATTTATAATGATATTTTAAGGATTGAATCTATTCAAGTCTTATCTTGTAGTCTCATCTGGGTGATGAACTTTTGAAACTGATTATAACTTGAACGGTGGTAGTTCAATTAGTATTCGGATATAAGTATATTGGAGTATCTTGTAACTTCATCTTTTAAACTTATATCTAGTAAATGATTATCTTGTGCATGTCAAAGATTTTCGGAAAAATGTTGAGACAAGGTTAGATATATGAGATCACCTTGCAACGATATTTTATACAGTTATAAATGGGAACTCTGTGTATATTATACATGTCAGAGGATTTCAAAGTTTGTGAAAAGTATATATATGTACATATATACTGAGTATTTTGCGACTTGGTCGCGGTAAGATATCAAACTTGGTTCATTTCTTCTTAACCAAGACTTTCATGAGTACTATGAGAATGCTCATATATTGTAAATCATTATACATATTATTTTGGTGGGCTTGTTGCTCACCCTTGCTTTCTTCTTTCATCACACAACATCAGCTAGACAAGATGAGCAGGACCAAGCTCCCAATTCGCAAGCGGATAGGAAACGTTCCGCAGCTTTCTGGAAGCGTTGAGGCCGCTGTAGCTGAGGTAGAAATTACCAATAGGCTAAGTTTTCAACTAATGATGTACCAGACTTATGTATATTATGAGTTGTAATAATGGCAGAGAAATGTAAATTTATTCAGAAACCTGTTTAAGGTGTATTGGCATGTAATTGTGGAATAAAACGACTTGTGATTATTTTTGGATGATCATCTCTGAGACTATAACTTGTGGTGTGTGTGTTTATTGTGGGGTCACAGTACAGAGTAGTTGATTAATTATTAAGATTGGGTGTTATTAAGGGAAATGGAACTCGTGACAACCCGGATTCCCGACCCCGGATTTGGGGGTGTTACAGAAGTGGTATCAGAGCTAAGCGTTATAAACCTCAGAGATGATGTGACGTTAAGATAATAAGTTCACTAAGATAATAAGAACTCTTGCCAAGTTTATAGTCGGGCTACCTAACATAGTACTGACAGTTAAAACCCTTATGGGAACCCCTATAAATATCGTGATAGTAGCGTAGTTCGTTATCGTATATGGTCGCGGGACTCCGAACCCTGAGGTTGAGAAGTGACAGCGCGATGATGTTTTATTACTAATTGGAGATCGGATTGTGGATCCGATAGAGCGTCCTAACGCAGGACCGGATGATGTTCACATTGAGGATGTAATGGTTGAGGATGTTGTCCTAGATGGGATTGTTGCTGAGGAGGATCTCGTGGAAGATCCTAACAAGAATGAATAAAGGACCATTGAGGAATTGATGACCATGGTTAGGGAAACTACCAGAGGAAGGATTGGTCGGTCACTACCAGAGGTTCGTTCAAAGTTTGTAAAGATAG
The DNA here is from genome assembly GCF_009905375.1 of Apium graveolens. NCBI lineage: Eukaryota > Viridiplantae > Streptophyta > Magnoliopsida > Apiales > Apiaceae > Apium > Apium graveolens. Next base: position 219,453,240 of record NC_133654.1, read on the forward strand.
TAGCCCCTTTAACGCGGCTTACTCGTAAGACTGAGAAGTTTGAATGGACAGAGAAATACGAGAAAAGCTTTTAACAACTGAAGCCAAGGTTGGTGACGGCCCCTATGTTGGCATTGTTGGATGGAAAAAGGAGATTTTGTGATTTGTATTGACGCTTCGCATAAGGAATTAGGGTGCTTCTTATACAGCACAATAAGGTAATCGCGTACGCGTCAAGACAATTAAGGGAATTTAAAATTCGATATCCCCACCCATGAGCTTGGGCTCATGGCAATAGTTTTGCCCTAAAGATTTGAGGCACTACTTGTATGGAGAGAAGTGCGAGATTCACAAACCATAGGAGCTCTAGTACATTTTTACGTAGAAAGAGCTTAACATACGCCCGAGGAGGCGGTTAGAGCTAATCAAGAATTATGATTGGGAGATTCTGTATCATTCGGGGAAAGCCCATGTGGTGGCTGATGCCCTTAGTAAAAAGGAGAGACTTAAGATGATCATGTCTTTGAGAGAGTTTATAAGAGATTTTGAGAAAATGGAAATAGAAGTGAAGGTAACCGGAGCCGGTACCGAAAAGATGTTTGAGATTGCAATACAGTCCGAATTATCGGAAGAGAACATATTGTGCCAGAAAAAGTGATGAATGAAGGCAGAGAGCTAACAATTAGATAAAAGATTAATACCGAGAAAGATGATAAGGGAATAATGAGGTATTCCTACAGAATTTGGGTTCCAAATGTTCAAGATCTTAAAGATGAGATCTTAGATGAAAGCTAGTTTGAGGAATAAGATTTAGGGCAAACCCTGAATGTGATAGTCAGGGAGGACGCCATTAAGATAGAAGGAACCCATAACATAATGAAGTGGAAAATGAGGATTTTAACGTATAAGATAACCCCAAGTATGGGAGAAGGATGAAACATTTCATACTAAGGAAACAGAAAGACGAGTAAGGAAGGGAGACCCGAGACGGTACTCCTATACGGCATTTCATGGACCTGTCTAAAAAGCACTTAGACTACTATCCCCAACCACCACCTTGAGGAAACAATGCGGTGAGAAATTCTTTCAGGGCCTTTAAGTCGCTAAGCCCTTAGAGTTCCTAGGAACAAGCTGAACCAGTCGAGGCAAGAACCTCGCTAAAGGAAATATAGGAATCATTTGAGATTCTAAATGATGGACGAATCACAAAAGACTGTTTTGTCACTTACCCTCCTAAGAGAGAGGCCACCCGCTGGTGAAAGACCAAGAAAGGCACGGAGCCAGAGGTTAGAATAAACTGATTAAATTTCAGTCAATTGTTTTCGGGAAAGTAATTCCCAAGGTTATGGAGATAGTGTAAAAGCTTTAGAGTCAGAACAAAGGCGGACGAGTATGATGAAATATGAAGCTAAGTTGTAAAAGTTGTCAAGATTCGTTCTGATGACAAGAATCCCAGAACGATGTGATGCTTGAAGTCAATGATTAGTGGGTTCATGAAATAATGATAAGAGAAAGGAAAATAAAAAGAAACTGAAGTGGAAAGGAATATAAAGGCAATAGAGTTTGAGGAATGATAAGGGAGTTGGGTATGAGGAAACCCTAAAGACTCGTAGCAATAGAAATAGAAGAGTATGTAATCGTCAAAATGAGGGTGATTCACCATGAGTTAAAATTGATGGTTGAGGGCATAAGAGATACATATATTTTATCCCCTGTAAGTTGGGAAGATTCGAGGAAACCTTGAGATAATTCAAAGGATAAATAATGAGACGCGGATAGACTGAGGAGACAAGAAAGTAAGAAATTAAGAAAATTGGATGAAGGAAGTGACCTTCAAGAAGGTGAAGTGTAAGACCGGTGGCATGATACCCAGAAATGGAGACGCCAGATATGAAAGATATCCCAATATTGAGGTGACTGTTGAGATAAACAACAAAAGTAAATAAGGAATTATTAAGAAGAGGTTCACGTTGAACACGACCAATATCTTCCAGAACATCCTTGTTATCATTACCAAATTAGGCAAGAAAAGCGGATAACCGTTGTTATCTTTTGGAGGCCATATTGATTGACCTCATTTTAAATACAGATGTTATTGTGAAATTAGGCATATACTATCGAGGTGGGAATGATTGAATAAGACACCCTTATCAGAGATATATGACTTGATTTATCCATGAAAGGATGCATGTACCTTTTTAAAGGTGAAATTAAGGATAGAACATCGGTAACTTAAAACGAATCTTAGGGGAATGCATACAGGTTGGCATTTCACCCTTAATAGGGATAGTATGAGTTTTGACAGTATGAATTGGAAAGGATTAAGGTAATAACAACCTTTAAGGATCAGTGGAGAAATTTTTCAGAAGTATATAGACAATGATTCTGGTATTAGTAAACGGTATTTTGATATGCCCTGTATCTAAGGAATACAGGAGGAACGATTCAAGGATAACCCTAGAGGTTTTACAAGGAGAAAGGTAATATTCAAAATTCTCAAGAATAAAAATGTTGATAAAGGAAATATGACATAATTATAATGATGCCAAGTGGGGCACGTGTTAAACCACGAGAAAGTAGGGATCGAACCAGTAAAGGTCGAAATTGTTCAGGGCAATTAGGACCTAAAATAAAAGATGTTCTAAGTATGATTGAGAGTCAGTCGTGACAGTGATTAACCTCTAAAGACTGAGGCAATAACTTATGGAAAAATGGTGATATTTTTTTTTACTCATCAGATATTAAAGAAAAGCATTTTCACATAAGCAGTGATTGAAATGAGGTAGAAAATTTATTTGGAGGTGGTTAAAATGACATTGACTGTAAGGAAATTTTACTAGAGGTGGCCGACACTTTAAGTGTAAGAGGACAATTACAGGCGCTCGTGCCAGAGGAATACAGTGATAATGGTTAAAGCCGTAAAGGTTGTATTATGGTTTGAAAGATTGACATTCCTTCTGATGACTGTGCAATACCCAACCGTAATAATAGTTGGTAAAGGTTTAATTCGTGTAATCGCCATGAGCGGGCTATCTATCTTAGAAGGTCCTATCCTGAGGATAATCCAGGACCATGTTTCAAAAAGGACTAAACGAACCTTCGAGTTAAGTCTTCTAATTAAAGCATATGATTAAGAATGGTATTAACCTGCTATCGTTGCTTTGATTGAAACTCTTCTGCAATTTTATCTGCTTCATGTCATGTATGTATGTCAGGATCAGGAGTGTTCTTCATGAATCAGGAATGGTGATTATGTTACCTCCTTAGAAGGATTTGATACGACATATATGGACTCAGTATGGTTAGATATTAAGATTTCATGGAAAATGAATGACGACAGTAGGTCAGTAGTGGACCATAGTAATGCAGCAATGATTCTGCGAGTAATGAGCTGGTTACAACCGTGAGAGTTGTATTGGAATGGATGTTGAGATTGGGTACCACTAATCGGGTCGTGGTAGTGTATAGGTTATCATTGATAGACTAATTAAGTAGAGTATCTACCTATTGAATATTTATTCCCTCTTATGAAAGAGAGTCGTATTACTATATGAGGAAGGTTGCGGTACAAGCATAGAATTCTAGTAACGATGATGTCTAGAATGAGATCCCAGATTCGATTTTCGATATCGAGGGAGTTTTAAAGGTGATTGTGTATAAGCTCGAGGAAGAGCCTGGGTCCATAGAATGATGGACGGAATAGCGAAAATATTTAGGCATGTGAAATACGATGCTATAACACTTGATGTTGATATAAATATATATGTTTTGTTCTCCTATGATAGACCTCTATAGTTCAAAGGTAGATTCCAAGCCAGATATTTTATGGCAATAAAATTTTTACGAATACACAATTCTCTTCAGTTCATTCTTTTCTCTTCTTTTCATTTCATGTAAGCTGAGAAGAACAACCCTTCCAGAAGGGGAGGTATTGCCGAATGACTATCTATCTGTGTGATAGAAGCCTAGTAGGATACCATCTATTGTTTAATTGCTTGTCAAGTACTAAAGAATGGCCACCTTCTGTACTAACTATGCGATATAACAAGTGTTCATGATCATAGTGATCTCTCAACTAATTCATTTACTTCTATATGATTGATCAAACTTTGGGAAATAGAAACAGCTGAAAAAAAGGAGTAATAAAGTTGTGGTAGTATTCGGAATGGAAACACATTCGTGATACTAAGGTTGATGTGGTTATTAAAAGATTATAGAACACTAACGAGCAAAAGTATAACCAGTATAATATTAGGAACGGAAGGTAGTAGCGATTACGAACTAGAAAAGAATGGGTATTGAGAAGCAAAAGCTCTAATGTTAAAAGCTATAATGAGAGTCGATGCAATAGACTTGAAAGAATTTGGAATGATCACTTAACACGGATTAAGTTTTCTTACGATAATAGATCATATGTCAGTATTGAGATATCACCTTATGAGATCCTTGAGGGAAGACAATGTCGATCTCCCTTATGTTAGGATGAAGTTGTAGAGCGCAAGATGCTCGGACCCGCAGTAGTCCAAAGGACCAAGGATATGATAGATCTAATCAGAGGACGGCTGGTAGTATCCCAAGATGGACATGATACATATGTTGATTTGATACGAAAGGACAAGGAATAGGAAGTAGGGGACCTAGTGCGGTTATAGGTATTCCCTCGGAAAGGATTGATGAGATTCGGAAAGAAAGGAAAGCTAAGTCCACAATGTGTCGGACCCTTGGATATACTAAAACATATTGGGAAGATAGCATATGAGCTAGCCCTACCCCCGAACCTGTAGCAAGTTCATAACGTGTTTCACGTATCAATATTAAGAAAGTGTAATTCGGATGCCCGATAAATAGGGGCATATGAGCGCATAGACATGCAACCCGACGTAACCTATATGGAGCAACCAGGAAGGGTTATAGAGTGAAAAGGAACAAGTGCTTAGGAGAAGGGTTATTAAACTAGGCAGAGTTTGGTGGTAGGACCACAATGTGGGAAAATTTACTTGAGAGTTAGAAAGTGCAATGCTAAGAGAGTATCCCTATTCATTTTCTATCTGATTCCGGGACGGAATCCTTTTAAGGAGGGGAGACTATAATAACCCCAAAATTTTGAACTTTTTGTAACCCTTATGAATAGTGTTTTAGCTGAATGAGAAAACTTTTCATGCCACACTATGTAGGGGTTCTGTTATGGATATTCTGAGATTTTATTAGTACTCTATATGGTATATAAGTGTACGTAAAGATCGTCAGAATCCAATTCCGAACACTTTGATTTTTCCCGAAAATCCACTAGATACGGAAAGAATTAAGTATAAGGTAACAGGATAAAAAGGATTTAAATTAAAGGATTATAAGAGAGGATCATAAAAGGATTATAATGTATTGAGAAAGGTTAAGGAAACCCAAGTAATAAGATCCCGGGTATGATCCCTCAAACGATAAACGAAAACGAAAGTTAAGCGAACCGTATAACAGATCAGCGGTCATTAGGCAAACAATTAGGAAGTTAATCAAAGAGATTAGAGGGGATGATGTCATCCAACCAATGAGAAGAGGACAAAGAGGGGAGGATGACATCACATGATGACATAAGCATGACATAGGGAGGAAGGAGATGTGGTTGGTTTATAACCACACAAAGTCAAGGTTAGAAACGTAATTACCCAAAAACAAATCAAAAACAACCAACCAAAGAATCAAATCAAAGCAAAAACACAAAAATCTCTCTTTCTTCCAAGCTTGCTCTCGGCTTTTCTTCTTTTTCAAAGAAGAAATTTCTAAAAATCAAGTTCCAAGCATTGTTAAATCACAAGGTAATTATCTAAGGTTCCTTGTACATAGATATGGATATCCTATAAGTTTAAGCTCCTAATTCCTTCACAATCTCTTCCAATAAATCAAGGAAGAAGATGGTGAATAGTAACCTTCAAGAAATAACTTTAGTTTTCTTGAATTTTTATGAAAGTTTAAGGTTATACAAGCAAGGATCAAGGTTCTTTAGGCATTCAAAGCTCTTGTGTTGTGTTAAGAAGCTTCAAGGAAGGTATAATCTCTTAACCAAGCTTTGTTATTGAATGTTAAGAGCATAATATGAGTATTCTAGTTCATGAGAGGCTTGATGGTTGTGTATGTAGAGATTAGTTGGTTTTGGGATGTTTTTGGAGTTGTAAATCTTGGTTGTTGATTAATGAACTTAAGTGTAGTTTAAATTCATGATAAAGAATAGTATAAATTGTTAATGTTGAGTTTTTGGTGCTGTTATGATAAAGTATGGATGGAGTTTTGATTGGGTTGTGATTGTGGGTTGATTGTGAGATGATTTGGAGTGGTTTAAAATTGGGTAATCGCGTAAATATAGCAGTCGTAATGCCCGATTTACCGTAGACTGTTTTTGTTCTTAACATCAGAACCCTTGAACTCACTGCTAGGTTTTGACCATTGCCATGTTTAGATAGTTCATGTTACGAGCTTCATTTTGATATGTGTTTCGTTGGATTCCGATGAACGGTTTAGGAGAAACGGCCGTTTTAAGTAACGACGTTTCGCGAACGAACCCTTACCCCTCGCCTTACTTTGAAACATAGGTTAAAGACCTTAAAGGACTAATTGAAGTATGAAACATTTATGTAAGGTGTAATAGGCAGTTGGTAAGACACTCGCGAAGGAATCGCCTTAAAACTCGTAATGGTTAAATTATTAAAAATGGTGGAGCCGAGGGTACTCGAGTGACTTAAGAGAATCAGTAAGCACAAAGCGAGCGTTAGAGTTTAAGTTGGTTAATGTATAGATTTACAAGTGACTTTGGTTTAATTCCAACTTACTTGTTGTTTATAGGTTACCAGACTCGTCCCGAGCCATTGTAACCCCCAGTCGCTCAGGCAAGTTTTCTACCCGTTATACTGTTGTTGTGATGTATATATGTATATGCATTATCTTGTGATAGATGCATGTTGGTTAATTAGCAAATTTTCTGATATATTGAAGCATGATGATATGGTATAAATATATGCATGCCTGTTTCGTATTCTTGCCATATATATCTGTTGGTTCAGTTGATAATACCTATGCTAGAGAATAGCGGTAATTTGCATATACCCTTAGTATAGGGACCCAAAGGTGAAAACATTTTCTAAAACCGGGAGTCGAGGATCCCGAGTTGATTTTATATATATATATATATATATATATTTATATATATATGGTTATAGTTTTCAAAACTATTAATCGAATAAGGTTTATTCGATAACTTTATATTATTTAATGAATATTATTTCGAATATTCATTCGAGGGCTTATGACTCAGCTTATTTATTTATTGAATATTATTTCGAATATTCATTCGAGGGCTTATGACTCAGCTTATTTATTTATTGAATATTATTTCGAATATTCATTCGAGGGCTTATGACTCAGCTTATTTATTTATTGAATATTATTTTGAATATTCATTCGAGGGCTTATGACTCAGCTTATTTATTTATTGAATATTATTTGAATATTCATTTGAGGATATATGACTCCGATTAATTGCTGAGATATATTCTTTATTTTTATTAAAGAATAAGGTGTCGATAATCAAACTCATTTTTGATTATTCAAATAAAGATAGTACTTTCGTATATGTATATCTTTAGCTATTTAATATTCATTTCAAGTATAAGTTTTACAACTTCTACTTCAATTATTTTTATAAAGATTATTCTTTATGGGAATATTATTTAAATAATAAAATTCAGATATTTTCTAATATATTGGGACTGATTTATTTTACTAAATCAGCATCAATCCGAACATTCTTAAAAATGTTTCGCGAGCCTTCAAAATGATTTTTAAAAGTTAGAGCGGATCCCAAAACTCATTTTTTTTATATTTAAGATCCTCCTTTCGAAGGGGATTTAAATACTCGCTCAAAACCAGAGGGATCCGGCTCTGTGGTGTATTTTATATTCGCAACAAGGTTGCGATTTTGGTAAATGAATTGATTACTTACCCAACGTTCGGGAAGTAAGTCCATCTATTTGAGTTGGCATAAGCAACATGGGCTCAGTGGGCGTCCATGAAAGTGTAAGTGGCTCAGTGGGAGTCCATCAAATGCGTAAGTGGCTGAGTGGCAGTCCAGCATAAGGTCCTATTGCGACCAGGGTGATGACCGGTGGGGAATTCGTCCGTCTACTAGTAGAAAAGGTTACTTATTGGTATCTTTGCCTGATCAGCAAGATATCAGGTTTATGCCAAGGTTTTCTCCTTTCCAAAATTCATTGGATATTGCAACTCTGTTTATAATTTTCATAACAGAGGTTTTCAAGGAGTGTATGAAATGTATATATATAGGTGTATATATATATCGGGACTTAATGAAGTATCTCGTAACTTCATTATTTATAATGATATTTTAAGGATTGAATCTATTCAAGTCTTATCTTGTAGTCTCATCTGGGTGATGAACTTTTGAAACTGATTATAACTTGAACGGTGGTAGTTCAAGTAGTATTCGGATATAAGTATATTGGAGTATCTTGTAACTTCATCTTTTAAACTTATATCTAGTAAATGATTATCTTGTGCATGTCAAAGATTTTCGGAAAAACGTTTAGACAAGGTTAGATATATGAGATCACCTTGCAACGATATTTTATACAGTTATAAACGGGAACTCTGTGTATATTATACATGTCAGAGGATTTCAAAGTTTGTGAAAAGTATATATATGTACATATATACTGAGTATTTTGCGACTTGGTCGCGGTAAGATATCAAACTTGGTTCATTTCTTCTTGACCAAGACTTTCATGAGTACCATGAGAATGCTCATATATTGTAAATCATTACACATATTATTTTGGTGGGCTTGTTGCTCACCCTTGCTTTCTTCTTTCATCACACAACATCAGCTAGACAAGATGAGCAGGACCAAGCTCCCAATTCGCAAGCGGATAGGAAACGTTCCGCAGCTTTCTGGAAGCGTTGAGGTCGCTGTAGCTGAGGTAGAAATTACCAATAGGCTAAGTTTTCAACTAATGATGTACCAGACTTATGTATATTATGAGTTGTAATAATGGCAGAGAAATGTAAATTTATTCAAAAAACCTGTTTAAGGTGTATTGGCATGTAATTGTGGAATAAAACGACTTGTGATTATTTTTGAATGATCATCTCTGAGACTATAACTTGTGGTGTGTGTGTTTATTGTGGGGTCACAGTATAGAGTAGTTGATTAATTATTAAGATTGGGTGTTATTAAGGGAAATGGAACTCGTGACAACCCGGATCCCCGACCCCGGATTTGGGGGTGTTACAGCGGTCTTATGTTCTATTTGTGATAGAAAACTAAGGTGATTCACAACGTTTTGAACTTGTGACCGCGTTTGAACTTCTTTAGTTAAGTCTCCTAGAACATTGTCTAAAGGATGACTTCTAATATTTAGAACATCTTTAGGTAGTTTAATATCTGTTTCTAATGATTCTAGTGGATTTGTTGGGGATGATGAGCCAAAATCCACATTTTCGAATTGTCGAATAATATTCTCAATATTGTCTTGTGTGACATCTTCTTTGTTTACAAGATCTTTGTATTTAGGTGATGGTTTTGTTTCATCAAACGCTATGTTCATTGAATCTTCCACCACTAGAGAATTTAAATTAAATACTCCATAAGCTTTGATATTTGTTGAATATCAAAGAAATATACCTTCATTTGATTTTGGATCAAATTTTGTAAGGTAATCTTTGGAGTTCAATATATTGCATTTACTTCCAAATACTCTAAAGTAATTAACTTTAGAATTTTTACCAAAATAAAGCCCATATGGAGTCTTTTAAATTATAGGTCTTAATAAGACTCTATTTAGTATATGGCATACAGTGGACATTGCCTCGGCCCAAAAATATTTAGGACAACGATATTCATTAATCATTGTATTTGCCATTTCTTGTAATGTTCTGTTCTTCCTTTCAACTACTCCGTTAGATTGAGGAGTGTAAGGAGCAGAAAAGTTATGAGTGATACCATTAGTTTCACAAAAACTTGTAAAGTTTGAATTTTCAAATTCTTTACCATGATCAGTTCTTATATAAACTATGGTATTATTTTGTTGGTTTTGAATTCTTTTGCATAGAGAAGAAAAAGATTCAAAAGCATCACTTTTGGCTTTGAGGAATTATGTCCACATAAATCGTGAATAGTCATCAACAACTACCAAAGTATATGAACATCCTCCGAGAGTTTGTACAGGGACTGGACCGATAAGATCCATGTGTAAAAGCTCGAGAGGTCGTGAGGTAGATACCATAAATTTTGCTTTGTGAGAGGCTCATATTTGTGTGCCAATTTCACAAGCTTCACATATGTGATCCTTTTTATAATTTAATTTTGGTATTCCTCATACATATTCTTTAGTTGATATATTTTTAATCAACTTCATATTTGCGTGTCCTAATCTTCGATGCCACAACCAAGGGTCATCTATAATAGTGATTAGGCATATATTAACATGCATACTCATGTCACATGTATAGATATTTTTGTCTCGAGGGCACGTAAGAACTAATTTTCCATCTTTATTAAGAATAGAACAATGAGTAGGACAGAAAATTACCTTATTTCCATTATCGCAAAGTTGACTTATCGAGAGAAGGTTGTACTTTAGTCCCGTGACTAATTGTACGTCGGATATCTTGAAGTGCTCGTTCCCGATGTCACCGATGCCAATAATGATACTTTTACTGCTATCTCCGAACGTGACACTTCCAGCAGTGACCTTTTTAATATTGTTTAAGAGTGATTTATTATCGATCATGTCTCGAACACCCACTATCAAGGTACCACAAGTCTTTCTTAGCAGTAAGGCAAACCTACAAAATAGATCAATTAAATACATAGGTACCCTTTTGTCTTAAGGATCCTGGGGTTAGTACATCATAAATAACATTTGAATTTGCATGGAAAAATCTAGGCATTGGATAAGCATTGTTATTCACATAGAGATTTCTAGAAGCACCATTCCTAATATTATAAAGTGTTCCCCGTGGATATGTGATATTTAATTTTGATCTTCTTGTACTAGTATAATTTTTAGAGTTTCCATGTTGATATATCATGCTTCTATCATTTGGATAATACACATTATTTCTAGGAAAGATGTCATTATATTTTGGTTTATTATCTTCAAACCTAATAGGTGTTTGAAAGAATTGAGATCTAGGTTGCCTTTGATTGTTATTAGCTACCTTAGGATGGAATACATTCTTTTCAACCTTTTTGGAAGACTTATATCCTTTTCGAACCCATATATGCTTTCCTTTAAATTCACCATTTTTAAATTTACAATATGAAACGGTATGTTCTTGTCTATTGTAGAAAGAACATATAAATGTAGGTGATTTAGGAGCATCACTTTTAGTTTGTTCATGGTATTGAACAACTTTCTTTGGTTAGACATTCTTATCATATCCTAAACCTTCATGATTAAAAGAATTTTTAGAATGTACCTTTTTATTTAATGTAAGTTATATGTCATAGCCTATTTGTATATTCGAGGATTCAACTCAACTCAAATAAGAATGTAATAAGTAAATAGTGGATCGACCGTCAGAGAGATCTCGCAAAGTAATATCTGTCAAAGGATTCAGAACAAGGTTCATCTACAGACTTGAGGAGTTAATTCACTGGAAGAAGTTCAAGAATTTGATCATGCCTCAGTGATATAAATCAAGATCGTGGATTTAATCAAGTGACAGAGATCTCGTCAGGGTATCAATAAATTACAAGGATTTAATCTGAAGAAAATCAAAGTGTCAAAGTCAAGACATGAAGAAACGTCACGGAAGTTAGTCACTCATGAACCAGACAGTACATCGAGTGTCAACGTTGAAGTGATGGAATTGATTCATAATTTTCAGTGATTTTCAGAAGATTTGCAGAAGAATGGTTGCTGCTCAAGACTAGAATTAATTCTCTATTAATTAATTAATTCATCTAATTTAATTAAGAAAATAAATTATATCTGCGAAGAATAATTTATTTATTAATTGAATTAATTGATTAATTAATTCTGAATTAATTCTAGGAATTTTAGGAATTTTCAGAAGCTTAATTGGATTAAATTCAAGCATTAAATCAGCAAGACAATTGAAAATGAACTAGCATGACAATCAGGATTGTCATACCGATTGTCATGCTAGGCCATATTCAATTGTCTCACCGAAAGTTACTCTAGGAGGATGATTGTCTTGCTAGTTCATTCTGATTGTCATGCTAGTTCATTCAGATTGTCTTGCTAGTTCATTCAGATTGTCTTGCTAGTTCATTCAATTGTCTCACCGAAAGTCTTGCCAGCTATAGGATTGTCATGCCAAGTCAATTCTATTCTTTTGTTGATTTAAAAAGAAGCAGAGAAGCAGCAACTTAATAATCATCCAACACACAAGTCAAGAACAAAAGAGCAGCCGCCTTGAAATATAAAATCATCTTCTCTGCAGAAATTCAAGATCAAAATTCTAGTTTGTTAATGTTAAATCCAAACCACTAGAATTATTTATCTTGTTCTTGTGTAACAATCTAGCGGATCAAAATCCCTAGAACTTAATCTCAAATTGCGTTTAGCATTTGAATCTTTTTATTACAAAAATAGAAAAAGTTCATGTCGAATTTATTCTAAATTTGTGATAATTAATTTGAGATTAATTCCTTGTAATCGATACAGTTGTTGTAACACATTTCAAGTTTAATAATATTTTTATTTAACTTGAATTTTGTTTCACATTTTTTATTCCGCATTTTATTCGATTATTCGGTACTGTTTGTATTCAACCCCCCCTTCTACAAACACATTGGGACCCAACAATTGGTATCAGAGCCTTCTGATTAACGAACAAATCAAGATCCTAGACTTTTGTGATTTTTCAACTCCTTGAATTTTTATTTATTCAAAAATTCATAATGACTTCACATAAAGTTGGAACCGTTAAAATTCCACAATTTGATAAAGAGAATTATATCATGTGGAAGAAGAAGATGCTATTATTCTTACAAGTTGCAAATCCCAAATATTCAAACTTGTTAAAGAAGGGTATAAAAACTCCGATGGTTATTGAACCGGAGGTAATAATAGATGGTGTGGTGACTACTGAAGCTAGAACCTATCCAAAAGAGCCTGAAGATTTTACTCCTGCTGAGAAGGAAGAAGCCTCCTTGGATGCCAGCCTTCAATTAATATTAATTGATTCCCTTGATCCCTTGATGAACAGACATGTGATGAACTGTAAAAATTCCAAACACATGTGGGAAACTATTGAGGTGATTAATGAAGGCACAGAGGAAGTTAGGGAGAACAAGTTGGAAATCCTAACCTCTGAATATGAACATTTCAAATCAAATCCAGGAGAAGGAATTACTGAAGTGTTTGAGAGGTACAATGCGTTGATCAACAACCTGAACATCAATGGAAAGTATTATTCAATCAGGGAGGTCAACAAAAAGTTCCTTTTAACACTGCCAGCTCATCTTGAACATAGAATCACTGCCATTAGAGAAGCTAGAGATCTGAGTGAGATTTCTTTGGACAGGCTCTATGGAGTGTTAAAAACCTATGAGTTGGAGCAGATTCAACAGAAGGAAGTCTACGGGAAGGATAGAATGGTCAGCACATCTACTGCACTTGTAGCTGAAGGTCAACAACAACAACAATCTCAACAGTTAGAAAGAATGGTACAGTTTTCCAAGGGTGAGGAAAATGAGTTAGTAGCAGAATATGATCCTCCTACTACAAATCAATCAAGTGATGATTTTTATTCCTTGGAAGAGCTGGAGCAATTGGAAGATGAATCAATGGCCCAAATTGTCAAGAGATTCTCCCATGTCAGATTCAGGAGGAATCCCAAGCTTAAGTACAAGTCCAACTACAACAAATTCCAGAAAGGTGGATCTTCATCCTCTAACACCAGCAGTGGTGGATACAAAATAGGGATGGTTGATCGGAGCACCATTAGATGCTATAACTGCAATGAGTTGGGACACTTTGCCACAGAATGTAGAAAGCCAAAGCAAGTAAGAAAGAACTCTGAAAGGGCTTATCTGGCAAAGGGAAGAAGCTGGGATGATACTGACAGTGAAGATGAAGATGAAGGAAATCTTGCTCTTATGGCTATTGATGGAAAAGCTTCATCGTCAAGAATAGAGGTAAAACTTTCTGATGCTGAAATGGTTTATCATCTAAGAGGTAACTTAGATTGTGCACGTCGTGATAATGAACTGTTAAGTTTACAGATCACAGACCTTGAGAAAGAGGTCAATGAATTAAGACTTGTGCACATTAATCAAGACAAATTAAAAGAACAGGTATCTTTTCTAGAGAATAGAGTTGACTGTTATAGAAAACTCGAAACTATTCTCAAAGACAAGATCACCGGTCTTGAGACTAAGGTTAGAGCCTACTTCAATTCTTGTTCGAAGGCTAAAGAGTTCTACAGTAAGCAAGCTGTTAATCAAACATCTGGAATAGGTTATGATTACAATGCTGCTATTGGAGAATTAGGCATAAACTCCCCTCCTCATGTATGTGCTAAAGGGAGGGAAGTACCACATGTGCTTAAGGGTGTTGATGAACCCCTCTATAAAGCATCAATTGCTGAACCATTTGATGCGACCTCTTCTGTTATTCAAGAAGAAATACGTGCTGAGGATCATGCTTATGAGAAGATTGTTTCCAAGTCAAGTGAGTCGAAAGTTCCAGTCAAAGTTGTGAAAGCAACTGAGACTAACTCAGACACACATGAGTTGGATAACAATAATGCCATGTCTACCATGCATAAATTGCCTGCTGTTAATCACTCTCATAAAGCATGTGGTGTTGCTAATTGTATGTCTTGTGCTTTTAATATGATGTATGCTTATTTTAATGGTAAGCATGTGTCTAATGATAAGACTACTCCTCGTCAGCATGTGAATAACAAGAAGCATGATAGGTCTAAGACTGCTAGTCCTTCTAAGTCTAGAAAGGAGACATTTGTGCCTAAGCTTAAACAGAAATTTGTTAAGGCTATTTACAAGGTCAAAAGTTCAGTCATTGAGAAAGTTGAGACAATTAAAATTAAAAATGTTGTTTTGCCTGACAAAGGACAGTTCTACAAGTATGCCGGGCCCAACCAAGTTTGGGTTCCGAAGAAGGTCTAATCCATTTGAAGTGCAGGGCATTAAACAGGTGTAACCGGTAGTGTGGATTCTTGACAGTGGATCATCAAGACATATGACCGGAGATAGAGCCCTGCTATCAAATGTGGATTGAGAAAGCTGGCCCCATGGTTACCTTTGGAGATAACAGCAAAGGTTTATCTGAGGGATATGGCTGTTTGCAAGCTGGGAATGTTATCATTGTAATTTTGTATATTGTGCTAGGTTATTATCAGGAAGCAGTATCTAACATATAGCACCAGTGACGAGACTTGAGAATATTACGACATATCAGACACCTGCTGCACATTACACTTGGAATTGTACTCTAGTAAGATGTGTACAAGTGTACTCCTGGTTGGTAAGTCAAAAGAGGAAGTCAATGCACCACAGTTCATGGACTTTGCAGCTGCAGATCTATTGGACTATGCAATTTCTTCTTCACAATCTCACTTCAGGTTGGTATGAACTAGTATACTGCTCAAGCAATCGTCAAGGACATGGTATGGCACTCTAACTGCAGTTACAGTTTTATATGAATAAGTAGAGTCGTCATATTAATAACTATCTTATCACTAAGCACAATCATATTGTTTTATATGTGCAGTGGTATATTGATTATGCAACATAACATTTAGTATCTAAAGTACTTGACAAGTATCGGTCAATGATATCTTGTTAACATTATGTTGCAGATATTTGTAAGCTTTTGACATGAATGAGAATTACTTAGACTTTACCCTAAGTGATCAATGTTTTATCAAAAACTCATTCATATTGAAAAACAAAAATTAAACTTCTTTCTACATTAGTGATTTCTTATTTCATGTAAAATCTTTTGAAATCACTATTGTAAATCATTTTCTCTCTATTACCATATATTCTGTGTTACAGGTTCAGTCTCCAATGACTTTCTTTCATTGACAGTCATGAGGTTGAAAACCCACAACGTCTATCCCAGACTGTAAAGACAAACACAAAAACAGAACCAACCAACACTCTCTTACCACTAAATGTAGTATGAATGAGCGTGAGGGAGATAGTGCCTAGTGCACCACATAAGGAAGGTTCTGTAGTCAACCCAGTAGCTCTGTCTCCTACATAGATGAGTAGTATTTAAACCGAGACAACTGCTAGCCCCCATATATCTTCTCAAAAAGATGTAATGGCTGAAAAGGCACAAAAACAGTTACTAGATTCATTCTCTCAACAGGGTGAGTCTATTGAATTTTGCCTGTCGGCCAAGGTATCCGATGTAGTGTCACCACTTCAAACATAATCAATTCTTGATGCACAAGGAGAGGTTACACACACAAAGGATGAGTTGACGGAAACAAGAGTTTCGACCATTTTAAGGTCAGATTCGATTGTTCAAGGTTCGTTAGTGGACCAATTGCCTTTACAGGTGTTAGGAGAGGATACTGATCCAAAAGCCATATGTCAGTGGTCAGTGTCTACCTCCCCAGGCTTAAATCCCCTGGATGCATCTGCGGATAGTGGATCTGACATAGGTGCAGATCGGCAACTTGTTGACAATGATTCAGATATTACCTGATAAGTCACAAGGAAATGTCTTCACAGACATTAGAAGGGAACCTTGATCTTTATGCTAAATTCTTTGGATCATTGTTTACCTTCCCAGAATTCAAATCTGGAACCCTGAAAGGGAAACTAGCAACTTGTAGATTATGACTCAGATTTATCTGACGAGTTTAACAAGGATGGGGATTTGTGAACTCCCATTGCACCACCTGTGACCTCCTTTAAGGATGGCTAAGGTGATTTTCCTTGCAGGTACAGCTGGATTATGGAGCTATGAGAGGAGTGATACACTTGTGAGAAAGAGTGTAAACACGAGTGGAGAGAAGAGTGAAACACATGTGAGGTACACTAAACAGAATCACACACTCACAGTGAGGAAGAAAGAGAAACTACTTGTTATTTCTTTTCCAACCAAGTGAAATATGAGAACTCCTTCAGACGACGGCATACATTCCTTCTTTAAGGGGGAGATAAAAGCTTAAGTAATAGTTTGGAGGATTCCTCAACTAAGGGGGAGAAATAGCAGGGAGGAAGAAAAAGATCATATGTACACTACACCACACCATTGTTGTTTTTAACTACGGATCCTATTGTACGGGAGAGGTGGTAAACACAAGATGATTTCCTAGTAAGGGAAGAAGCTGTTAGGGGAGTACCATTGGTTTTTATCTGCGGATCCTATTGTACGGGAGAGGTGGTAAAACGAAGGTGATCTTCTTTAATCAGTTGATTCTCATAGGGGGAGAAGCAAGAGAGATATGGGCTTTTCAACAGGAAATGTGGTTGTACAAATGAAGATGGAACTACTTGAAGATATGTTCAGTCTAGAGGAACATCTACTTGGAATCTGGAAAATGTTAAATCTAGTCCAGAACTTTTCTACTATTTACTTTGCATTTCTGTTTATATCTTTTTCTTATTTGTTAGTTGAGTTATCCTCTAGGTATTTGTGTGTTATTGTCTAACAAACAAATAGGGGGAGATTGTAAGTTATATGTCATAGCCTATTTGTATATTCGAGGATTCAACTCAACTCAAATAAGAATGTAATAAGTAAATAGTGGATCGACCGTCAGAGAGATCTCGCAAAGTAATATCTGTCAAAGGATTCAGAACAAGGTTCATCTACAGACTTGAGGAGTTAATTCACTGGAAGAAGTTCAAGAATTTGATCATGCCTCAGTGATATAAATCAAGATCGTGGATTTAATCAAGTGACAGAGATCTCGTCAGGGTATCAATAAATTACAAGGATTTAATCTGAAGAAAATCAAAGTGTCAAAGTCAAGACATGAAGAAACGTCACGGAAGTTAGTCACTCATGAACCAGACAGTACATCGAGTGTCAACGTTGAAGTGATGGAATTGATTCATAATTTTCAGTGATTTTCAGAAGATTTGCAGAAGAATGGTTGCTGCTCAAGACTAGAATTAATTCTCTATTAATTAATTAAGTCATCTAATTTAATTAAGAAAATAAATTATATCTGCGAAGAATAATTTATTTATTAATTGAATTAATTGATTAATTAATTCTGAATTAATTCTAGGAATTTTAGGAATTTTCAGAAGCTTAATTGGATTAAATTCAAGCATTAAATCAGCAAGACAATTGAAAATGAACTAGCATGACAATCAGGATTGTCATACCGATTGTCATGCTAGGCCATATTCAATTGTCTCACCGAAAGTTACTCTAGGAGGATGATTGTCTTGCTAGTTCATTCTGATTGTCATGCTAGTTCATTCAGATTGTCTTGCTAGTTCATTCAGATTGTCTTGCTAGTTCATTCAATTGTCTCACCGAAAGTCTTGCCAGCTATAGGATTGTCATGCCAAGTCAATTCTATTCTTTTGTTGATTTAAAAAGAAGCAGAGAAGCAGCAACTTAATAATCATCCAACACACAAGTCAAGAACAAAAGAGCAGCCGCCTTGAAATATAAAATCATCTTCTCTGCAGAAATTCAAGATCAAAATTCTAGTTTGTTAATGTTAAATCCAAACCACTAGAATTATTTATCTTGTTCTTGTGTAACAATCTAGCGGATCAAAATCCCTAGAACTTAATCTCAAATTGCGTTTAGCATTTGAATCTTTTTATTACAAAAATAGAAAAAGTTCATGTCGAATTTATTCTAAATTTGTGATAATTAATTTGAGATTAATTCCTTGTAATCGATACAGTTGTTGTAACACATTTCAAGTTTAATAATATTTTTATTTAACTTGAATTTTGTTTCACATTTTTTATTCCGCATTTTATTCGATTATTCGGTACTGTTTGTATTCAACCCCCCCTTCTACAAACACATTGGGACCCAACATTTAATATCTCATTGCCTTTTATAAATATTTGAATAACAATTTCAAGATTTTCTTTTTCTTTGTTTAAGGCAACAATCTTGTTGTTAAGAAATATTTCTTGATCCTTAACTTGAGATATGAGCTTGAAATTTTCTTGTTTTAACTGTTGAGCTTCTAATTCTAAATCTTTTTCTTTAAGATTGTTTATTTGAGATTTTCTTGTTCATTGGTTTGTTGTAGCTCTTTCTCTTTTTCAAGATTGTTTATTTGAGATTTAGTTGTTGAACTTTCTTGAGTGAGTGACTCATTTTTTATTTTTAAGTTCAACAACTCAACATTAAGTTTACAAATATTTTCATTTATTTGTAACTTCTCATTTTCCGTTTCTTCAGATTGGAAAATTAATGATACATTTTCTACTTCTAGTTTGAGAATATATTCCTTGTGAGTATTATTCTCAATTTTGAGTAAGTGGAGTTGATTATTTAGAGATGAAATTTCATCTTCATATTGGACTTTTGATTCCATCATCCGAGTAAACTCTTTACTTTGATTATAATGTATTTCCTCGAGTTTCATTTTCTCGGACCATAATAGATGATGTCTTTTGTCAAGATCTTTATACTTGTTGTTAATGTTTACCACAAGTTCAATTAAATCATGATTATTCATATCTACAAGATTTAAATTAGATTCATGTAATTGAATGAAGTTTGAAGAAAGGGTTACCTCTTGATTTGAAGTGGAGATTTCATTTGAAGTACATGCATCCTCGATAGCCATTAAGCATAGATTCACAATTTCTTCACTAGCTTCCGAAGCTTCTTCATCTTCACTTAAATCCCACCCGTTCTCTGCCACGAGAGATTGTCCTTTTATAAGTTTAGGACATTCTCGTTTAAAGTGACCGGGTTGTTTACATTCGTAACACATCTCTTGTATTTCCTCCGTATTTTATTCTTTTTGTTTGGGAGGAGTGTACGTAGGAGTGTTATTATTATAGACATTAGTATTTTACATACCTTTGCCTTTGTTATAGCTCGTTGACGGAAAATTACTCTTATAGTTAGGAGTGTATTTTTTAGAGTAATTTGGCCTTCCATTAGAGTTAAAAACTCTTTGTTGATTATTTGATTTAAGGAAGCCTTTTCCGTATCTTTGAGTTTTGCTTTGAAGCACACGACATAGTTGTCTCATAAGTAAAGCAATTTCTCTTTCATCGAGATTTTGGATTTCTTCATTTAATTCATCGTCGTTTTCTTCTTCATCTATTAGTATAGATTTTAAAGCCATGTTTTTCTTTTTGTCTTCCACTTTTGGAATGACTTTTTCTTGTAAGTTATCTTCTTCGTATGCACGAAGATTTCCAAATAGATTATCTATTTTATAATCATTGAGTTTGCGCATCTCTTTGATTGTGGTTACTTTAACCTTCCAACTTGGAGGTAATGATTTAAGAACTCTTCGATTCTTTTCATTTTGAGTTTAACTCTTTCCGAGTTGAGATAGTTCATCGACAATGCGAGTTAATCTAGTTTCCATGTCGATGATATTTTCTCCTTCTTGGAGTTTAAAGTTCTCGTATTCTTGGATCAAAGATCTAGTCACAAGTCAAAAACTGTGATTCTATAAGTGCACCCTTGCAACTTATTCACATGCACTTATTTGGACCAGTGAATGTCTTATCAATTTCAAGGAACAAATATGCACTTGTGATGGTGGATAATTTCTCAAGATACACTTGGGTAGAGTTCATGTACTCTAAAGATGAAACTCCACACATCATAATTGAGCATATCAAGAAGATAGAAAAACAGACTGAAGATTATAATTGTGTGAAAAGATTGAGAAGTGACAATGAAACAGAATTCAGAAATGCTATATTATGTGAATTCTGCACAGGCAAAGGCATTGTTCAAGAATTCTCAGCTGTCAGGACACCTCAACAAACACTACAAGAAATCTAATGTTTACCTACTAATAATTTACCTACTAATATATATTGGGGGCTGAGTTCTATGGAGTCCACCTTTTTATCGGAGTCCTCGGAGTCCATCTACGTTCTGCAAATAAAATATATTGTAAAACGTGTTATTTTGCAAAACATGTTACACAAATAGCATAACTTCAACAAAATCATGCAAATCTCATATATTTACGGTACAATATGTATGTTCTGCAATATGTTCTGCAATATGAACATTTATGTTCTGCAAACTAAACATGTTTTGTAGAATATATATTTTTGCAATGTTCTGCTTGTAAAATGTATGCAATCTACAAGATTTTTGATAGAATAGTGATGTTTGTCGAAAAATAATATATTTTGCAATATTTTAAGCTATATTTTACTTGCAGAACATATATGGACTCCGAGGACTCCAATTAAAGGTGGACTCCATAAAACTTTACTCCATAAGTAAAATTTATAATTTACCTACCAATAATTATTTGTTAAAAATATTAGTATGTAAAAGTCACATTTTACAAAAGTATATATGTTTATAGTTTAAAAGTATGTTATTTAACTTTGACAACGAATGGTCGTTCCACGTGTCAGTATATTTTAACATTTATTAACATCACTTGCTGATCTGTACACAACATACATAATTATTTATATTTAATTATAAATTGATAACCAGATGATGTCACATCCGATGATACACAAATGAACCATGGTTTTTTTACTTTTTATTTCTAATTGGGGGCGTCAGAGACATAATCGATAAAACATATACACATTGATTCACTTCAATCCACCATTCATCTTTCTTATCTTGGGATGAGCTCAAGTAGTCGGTAATTTACTCCCTCTCTCTTTCATACATGTTTATGTGTGTGTATATGTATATAGCTCTTACTGATGTAGATGTGAATAATTGATTTGAAGTTTCAGTTATGAATTATAATACAAGTCATAATTTTCGTGGTATGTATGAATGAATTATAATAGTATAGTTGAATCATTAATTTCAAGTTTGTAAACATTCTTAACTGGACCTGGTTTGGTATTACCTTGGCTTAAGGTTAGAACTCAAATTTAAATGCTAACAGAATTTTGGATACAAATTTTATTTAGGAATTTTCAGTTAACATAAACTTATTAAATGTTATATTATTACTTCTACAAGAAGAGATATTAGATTGCATCTCAAAATTAAATTGCTTGTTTGTTCTTCTGAAAGGAGAGATGTTCTATATTTTATTTCTTATACCAATTCTGCTCTTATTTTGTTTATTTATCTCTGAATGTTTACTTTTGGCTTTCAATCTGATTTTTTATTAATATCAGTTTCCAGACGGGTATATAAGTTGTAGCTAATATTAAGAATTTGAGTAGCTTATATAAATTGTTCTAAATCTATTTTATTTCTCAATTATTTCTAAGTAATGTGAGTATATATTTAAGGATTGTTGGTCGATTTCAAAGCCAGCTGACGAGTTATAATTTACAAGAAATAATAAACACCTTATGAGTACTTTCTTTATAATATGATCTTTTATTAAAATGATAACATGATTTTTTGGTTCTTAACTAAATGTTTTACATGTATAATTACCATAATAGTGTAGATAGGTATTACCTCTTACTGATGAATTCATTTTTTTAGGAAGGTTATGGATCGTGCCTGGATAAATTTACCAGACAAGTTGTCAGCAGAATTTACAAATGGAATCACTGAATTTATAATAGTTGCAAGCCAAAAGACAAACTCTAAAGGAATGGTGTTATGCCCCTGTTCTTGATGTCTGAATAAGGAGTCACAAGAAATCAATGTGGTAAAGGTACACTTGCTTACTCACGGATTTTTAAGTACTTACAAGGTATGGTATCATCATGCTGAAAAAATTAATGATACTGAAACTGAAGAAATCTTTAATAACCAAGATGATGGTTCAATAAATGATTCTTTTTATTTGGGTGCCGGCCTTAATGATGATATTAATAGCAAGTATTTTGACATTGGTCCAACTAGTGATTTTGATGGTGATTCTATATTTAATGGGAGTGACAAGTATGATGTCTTGTTTGAATCACGTAACAAGCCTATGTATGATAATTGTAAAGATTTTTCCGTTCTCAGTGCAATGGTAAGGTTAATGATGATTTGTAAATGATGATTTGTACTCTTTATCTCAAGGTCCCTTAGAACGATATAAAAGTTATCAAAGTTGTATTGTAAATGGCGTTAGATTTCGTTGCAAAAATTATGATGATACTCTTCGACCACAGTGTTCAGGAGTTTGCACGGAAGGGGATCATGAAAATGATGAGGTGGTATATTATGGGATATTAATTGAGATTTTGGAGTTGTCATTCTCATTTGATCGTAAGGTTTACTTATTCCGCTGCAAGTGGTATAACTCTAATCCAAAATCTAGATCAATATACGTGGATAACAATCTGACTTCCATTAATACGTCAACTGATTGGTATTATAATGAACCATTTATTTTAGCAACTCAAGCTCAACAAGCTTTTTATTTGCTTGATGCGACGCGTGGTTCAAATTGGAGGTTTGTACAGAAAGTAAATCATCAGTTTGTGTATGATATTCCGGAGATAGCAGAAGTGGTAAGTGAGCCACAGAGTAATGGCGTATTGCAGGAAGAAGAATCATTTCAGTTGCCACCATTTCAACCAGTTGAAGATTTAATTGAAAGCTCATCTTTGGTTCGAAGAGATGTTGCATCTGTAATTCTATCAACCGAAATTGTAGGTGATCTATTCTCCAGCAAAGGGAAGCAACCTATTGGTGAGGAAGCTGATGAAGATGAAGTTGAATTAAATGAAGAAGATGATGATGGACATATATTCTTCAAAGATCATGAAGTACCGTGTTCCGGTGACGACAATAGTGAGACTACATCAGAAACAGAATATGAATCATGAGAATACAAATATTTTATTTTCTTGCAGGTGCATGAATATTTATATTCAGAAAATATGCTATACCAGGAGTACGAATGTTAAACTAGTACTTTAGTTTCAGAAACCCTTGTGAAGATGTTACTGGACCAGAGCTTGCATCTCACTTAACTATCAGTTAGTTGCTATTTTCAGACTATCTTTGTGTTATAATTCTTGCACTCATATTATCATACTCTTGTGTATAATAGTTATCTATAGGAAAATAAAAACATTTGTTTCACTTCTCACATTTATCTGGAGTTTTGAGATGCGACTCAAAAGTAGTATTTTACTGAAACTGGTTAATTGGTATCAGTTCAAGTAATTCTGTTCACGAGTTCTAGTTGCAGGAATCTGAGCATTGTAGCCTGCAAAAGTTCTGAATCAAACTTTAGAAATGGACTTGTTTTTAGTTTGGAGCAGCAACAGAGTAAATGGATGTTAAAGTAGTGCTTATGGAAATGGCTTTGTACGATGGATTGTTGAATGGAAAACTTATCTAGTAAAATTACCCCTTGCTCTCTAGTCATTGTGCTCAGTTTTATGCTGGTTGTCTTAATATTATGTTTAGTTAGTTTGTTCAGCCAAATCCATTGCAAATATTTAGTAATAATCGGGAAGTTGTCAGGATCCTGTATTTTGAGCAGCAACAGAGAAACCTCTATCAAATCTGTGATAATTGGGGTAGTCGTTGTTAGCTATCAAGTCACTAGGTTCTTCCCTTCTTTTAATTGGTGTAGAGTAGCATGCCTACTGTAGAATTTAAAAGCATTGAAATTTATACATGGTCAATATTCATACACAGATTTAAGCTATCAATTCTCTTTGATTACTTTCTAGCCGGCAGAGCTTCAGGATCAGCATCCGTTATATATTAGTACCTTCAAAATGAACCTTTTCTTTGGCTCTGTCACATATTTTCTTATTGCATTAGATAACTAAGTGTACGAGGAGGGGAAGCTAGTATTGGAACACGACCTTTGTTCATGAGGCTTGCCAACAAACTTGAATATGCAAATTTCCTTATTTCAACTAACCTTATAAAAACAATCACGTTCTGTGCTGATACCATTACCTCTCTCAACCTTGAATGTGGTGACCGTTGCCTGGATTTAACTTTCTATTTCTTTAAATCTTTGTATAATCAGCATAACCTAAGAAGAAGATTTGGATTTAAATATTTTTATTCTTTTGTTCTCGATAATGAAAGTTGTACACTTTACTTTTACTCGAAGATTTATTCTTTTGATGATTTAGCCAAGTACTACTTTCCATAACTTGTTTTAAACCCCTCATCGGATTGGATTTATTAAGAATCTGTCAAAACTCGATATTAACCCGAGTTTCACTTTCTCAATTATTATTTTTAAACCATCCCAAAAAAACCAAACGTTAAATTACATATATTTTCTTATATTTCTTGTTAAGTATTAATATCTATTAGAATATTATGTAAAATCTAATTAAAATTTAAGTTTTACTGTTTTATCAAAAATTATCAAATAAGTAATCTCTTTTAAGCTCTACTATTTTTGATGTGATATTAAACTATTAGTATAATTAGATATTTTTATTTTTTATTAGTACTATGTATAAATATATATAATCTAGCAAAAAATACATATAAGTTTAAAATAATTTTTTTAATATCATTAAGTAATTAATAAATATTTTCATTACCCATCAAAACTTGGTCAATTTAAGTACAAATTTATTATATTTTTTCTCGAATAAAGCATTAATTTTATAAAATACTCCATATGTCCCTGTCATTTCTTTACACTTTCTTTTTTGGGATGTCCCATCCAATTGTTTACATTTCAAAATTTTCCATAAATAGTAAAGTTTTTATTATTTTTAAAATAACTACACCCACTACTTCTCTCCACTATACCCACTTTATACATATAATATTAATCGGTCTCACTACTTTACTCACTTTTTTAACTTTCATCCACTAATTTATCATTTTTCTTAAATTTCGTGCTCAACCCAAATGTAAACATCCGGCAGGGACGGAGGGAGTACTAGTAAGGATCTCATCGTAAACTTACATATTATTAAGGATCTCATCGTAAGCTTACAGCATCGTAAGCTTACATGTTGACAAACTAAAACTAAGAGAAAAAAGAATAAAGGCGTGACTCGCATAAAATTAGACATGAATTAGTTTTTGAATGCGACAATTCGGTACACAAATATAAAATTAGACAGATATCGATACGAAAAAACTCAAATATAATTAATTTTGATTTTTCATAAAAAAACTTTATTTAACAATACATTCTTCCAAATTTATTTAAACAATCAAAATAATTAAAGATGAATAAGAAAATAAATCAATCAACCAAAATCAATCAACCAGAATCAATCAAATAATAAATAATATTATTCCAAAACAATTACAAACTAAATACGAAATTTAAATTCAAAAATTAAATATAATTTCAACAATAAGATAAAAAATATTAAATTATTCAAAAAATTGTCAAAATATCTCAATTTTGGGTTCCAACTACTTTAAAAAAATCTATTTATGTTTGCCTCTTGTATATCAAACAGGGAAAAAGTTTATCAAAGCGGGAAACAAATTTAGTTTGGCGCACAACTTTCACCCCACTTTTTATCATCATTTTAGATCAAGCTAAGCAACTATTTATGCGGCACATGTTTACCTATATCAGTTAACATCAAACATAGAGTTCTGATAACGTTTATCACTTCTCCTCAAATATATATTCCACGTTCTGTTGAGTAACCGGCTCATCTAAAACCTTAAGGTGTTAGAGGAAGGCCCCAATAAGATCATATATTTAACACTCCCCCTCACTCGAAAGCCCATTTATGGGTCGAAGAGTGGAACACCGGCTCTCATCTTTGGGGAATTAATTGCCTTTAGTATCCACATTAAATTGTGAGAATGTTGGGGGTGGCTGGGAATCGAACCTTAGTTTTCCGCCAGCCTAAGCTCTGATACCAACTAAAGGCAATTGATACCTTAAGGTTTTAGATGAGATGGTTACTCAATATGGTATCAGAGCTTAGGCTGGCGGGAGTACTAAGGTTCGATTCCCAGCCACCCCCAACATTCTCACAATTTAATGTGGACACTAAAGGCAATTAATGCCCGAAAGATGGGCGCCAGTGTTCCACTCTTCTACCCATAAATGGGCTTTCGAGTGAGGGGGAGTGTTAAATATATGATCCTATTGGGGCCTTCCTCTAACACCTTAAGGTTTTAGATGAGCTGGTTACTCAACACGTTCTATCACGTGGGCCGTAGCTGTGTTTCATTCACATTTTAACCTTTAGAACTGCTCTCTCAGGTAAACTATCATTCCATTTTTTTATTTTCTAATCTCTCTCAAAATATGTATTAACTTATTCTAAATATATAGCATATCATGCCACCGGGAAGTAGAAAAAGTTGACGTACTCTGCCCAGAGAGCAAGAATTGCCAACCAATGATACCGGTGCTTGGGTCGCAGAAATAGAATTCATCAATGGTTCTGCTCCTAAAAATCCACAAGTTTCTCGTCGCACAACTCGATCAAGTGTTCATAGCCAACAAGTTGGATCATCTGCACAACCTATCTTTAAAGGTGAACGTATTGGACCTAGCATACCCTCAAGTGCACAGACCGAACAACACGAGGCATCTAATGTACACGGTGAAGAACTAAATGGTACTCATATTTCTTCTGGTAGTTTTTTGTGTAATATAAATAATATATAGGTTATTGCTTATTATGAAATATCTATGTAGATCAAAATGTAAGGCACAACCCACGTAAAGCAAGTCGTGGCATGACGACTTCGAAGATGGCTAGAGCAGCGTCAACAGGAAAGCTGTCGGTAACTTTTGATGCAAATTGTAGGCAACCAATATGTTTGAATGCTGAGAGGTTTAATAATGAGATCGGATTCATCGTTCGTAATCATGCTACATTTTCTTATAAAGACTGGAGACTAGTCCCAGAGCATGTTAGAGCGCCATTGCGAAGCTATCTTCAGGTATATTCTTTTACAGTAGCTATTTAATACTCTATCTGAACATATAGGTTTGTGTTTCTTTTTATTTCACTTTAATTTATTTATTATAGGAGATTATGAATTGCGTATGAGCTTGTTACTTGCTAACAGATGATGACTTCAAATTCTAAAGTTTACAAATAAGTATAATTATTTTTCTAGTGTTTTCTAGTTCTTCTAGTTAATTATCCTACTTAATTAGCAGGACATGTATTAGGAATATTTTTATGTGACACACACTGGCTAGTCATATTGATAATGTCTAATATTGAAATGAATACATGTTGATTTCTCTTATATCCAGTTAGCATTTTTCTAGTACATATTTATGTAACATTGATTCACACTAAAATGTTTAAATCATTGACTTTTTTTGTTTACAGGAGAATTTTGACATTGGCTTACATGATGAGACAACTAAACTCTGTATCGATGAGCAAATGTGGAGAGCCTGGAAGAATTATAAATACAAATTACATTCATATTTCAAAGCCAATGGGGGAAGAACTGATTTATTGACAGCTAAAAGAAAGCGACATCCGGACTTCAAAGAAGACCAACAGGAAGAGTGGGAAATGCTATGTGATTGCTGGAGTTCAACTCAATTTCAGGTAACTTTTATTTTGTAAAAATAATCATTCTATAGCTTTGTTAGATGCTTTAGCAATAATTTTTTATTCAATTTTCATATCAGGAAAGGGCTTTAAAGAATACCATCAATCAATCTAAAAAGAAGTGGAATTCTAAAAATGGGTCAGTTTCAACTGTGCGACATCATATTCGACGCGAAATGGAATTAAACTCTTCAACTGGACAAATTGAGACTTGGCGTCAAAATCATTATGACAAAAATGGATGGACCGGGCCAAAACTTGAGAAGTTATATGTAAGTAGTTTTATCTAGTTTTTAACTCATAGATTATGATACTTACTAAAAATGTTTTATCATTCTTACTCCAAGTATTTTGTTTAACAAAATGTTTTATACTTTCCTATTCAATTTTTATAATAAATAATATAAATTTAATGTTATTAGGACGACATGATGAATCTAAGAGAAGCATATTCACCAGAAGAATAGCCAGACAAATAAATATTGGAAATGGTACTTGGACGTCAATCTGTACACTTGCGAGGATGGGGACGTTCTGCTAGAAGCAAATTTGCTAAATCATCTAATAAAACTAGTACTCAGCCCACCCAACCAACCTATCAAGAGATAGTTGAACAACTTACCGAAGCCAAAGGCCTTCTTGCTAACGTTGTTGACATTTTACATAAGAACAATCGTATGCCACAAACAGCAAAATCTCCAACCGATGAAGTACCTGATGCTCGTATGGAAAGCTCATGATGATTTTTAGATTTTTTTAAGTATCACTTGAACTTTTAAATTTATGTTGCTCATTTTACTATTTAGGTTTTATGTTTTTCACTTCACTATTTGTTGAATATTTATAAAATTTGTTTTCAGTATTATTGTGATTATAATTTTTTAGCTAGTTAATAAAGAAAAATGTATATAGGCATAAAAAATTAATAAACAATACATCGAATTATATTAAAATAGCTAAAACTCGAAAAATAATATTGCACCACATGGCTTTTATATAAAACGTCATGTTGCATATCTGGGAAAAAAGAGAGAGGTGCCAGATGGCCATTTACGAGGCGCCACGTGGATGATGACAATGCTTCACATGAATCATGACAAGATGCCATGTCACTCATTGATGAGGCGCCATGTGACATGACAACAAGGCGCCACATAGACCATCCTAGTCATGAGGTGGGCCATGAACACATCAGCTGATGACATGTACCCATAATGCTTTGCTTACCAATATATATAAATGTAGGTAAATGGTCTTTCTCTACAAACTTTTACCTACCACTCGATACCAATAATTTATTAGTAGGTAAATATTCTTTACCTACAAATACAGTATTTTTACCTACATATAAAATTGGTAGGTAAACGCTAATTTTCTTGTAGTGAAAATGGAGTAGTTGAGAGAAAGAATAGAACATTGGTTGAAGCTGCCAGGACAATGCTGCAAGGTGCCAAGTTGCCAACAAGTTTCTGAGAAGAGGCTGTTAACACTGCTTGTTACACTCAGAACAGATATCTCATTAACAAGGCACATGGCAAGTCACCCTACTCAATCATGTCTAAGAGGAAGCCTACTGTAAATCATCTTCATGCGTTTGGAAGCAAGTGTTAGATTTTGAAAGACAACCCTGAATATGTGGGAAAATTTGACTCAAAGGTTTTTGAAGCAATTTTTCTGGGATATTCACTGGAAAGAACAGCCTACAAAGTTTATGTGATTGATCAAAAGAAGATTATGGAGAGCACGGATGTGACCTTTGATGATGACAAATGTCCAGGCTTGAAATGCCTTGATGATAATGAAGCTGAAGCCCTGGCATTTGAAAATCTCAACATTGATAGTGACTCTGATGGAGAAGATAAAGTTGATGCACAACAGACATTAAATGAAGAAACTACTCAACAAGAAAATCATGAAAATGGAAACTCATCTCAAACACCTGAATTTGAGAGCACAAATTCAAGGGGAAAAAGAGAAGAAGGATCCAGTAGTCATACCAACAATGAAGAAAATAATGAAGACACAAGTCAACAAACTCATACAAGGAAGTGGGATAGGAGTCACACTAGAGATGCAATTATTGGTGATCCTACTGCTGGTGTGAGGACTAGGAGTGCAACTGCTAATGAGTACCTACATGGATGTTTTCTGTCTCAAATAGAACCTAAAAAAATTGATGAAGCTCTTCTGGATCCTGACTTGTTAGGTCCCGTAAAAGGGCTATTTTAAGCTAGAAGGGGGGTTAAATAGCTTAATTACCAATTTAAAAATTATTATGGCGTTTTAAAAATATTTATCCCGTTTTAAATATTTTACCGATACAGATTATATATGCGGAAATAAAAGACAGGCAAGAAAATATCACACAAGAGATTTATCCTGGTTCGCGATGGCACAACCTCTAATAGATTCGCTCACCCCTACGTCCAGTCCCCGAGCTCCTCTCCAGGACCAGAGTTTTTCCTTAAAATAACCTTGCTCCTTACGTAGGTGGAGAAGCCTTTACAACCCCACAGATACTTGTATTGGTGCATAATTCTGGGTTACCACCTCAAAATAAATGTGCAAACCTACACAACCTATCTTAGACAATAACATCCTGTTATTTCTTCAAAGTTGATGTAGAACCCTTGGTGTAGTCTTTGTCCTTCTAAGCTTTTGCCGGTCTTGGATCTCAGTATTTGGTCTTGGGTCTTTCCTCTTCCTCACGGTGCGAAGACTACTAACTCTCCGTTAGTACGTCTAGGACTTGGGTCTTAGAACGAGAATCACCTCACTATACTTCACCTCACTGCAAAACGAAGAAGACAATATCTACGAAACAATACCCGTTATAGAATAAAAGAGTTTGGACTAGTAATACACTTAACTAGACCGGATGACTAACAAATATTCTTAAAAGAATATTAATGTATATTTTTCTTTAGATTAAGTGAATGTTAAAGTATACTTGATATTACTTTATTTCGAATAATATATCTTATTTCCGAAGTAATAAATATATCAAGTCCTTGGTGAAGAGTTATAGCTTTCGGATCTTTGATAAAATAATTTCTCGTTTAATATATTTGTGTGTAGACTTTTATAAATCAAGAACGTTACACTTATTCTTTAACTATTTGCACTTATAAAATATTTGGTCGAGAAAATAAAAGGTGTGTAATTTAAACACAATATATCAAAACAATATAAAAGAAGAGTTTGAATTATATTAGCACAATTTATATGTGTATATGTATAATACAATATAAGCTTTAAGTTTTTCCCACGAAACACTAAAGGTGCTAGTAATGGAAGTCGCTTAATTCTTATACGATTATATATATACTTATATTTACTTAAAAGCTTTAAGATTTTCCCACGAAACACCAGAGGTGCTGGTAAAGGAATTCACTTAAATCTTGTAAATAAATATAATAAATATGTATATATAGAGACATATAATATAAGCCTTAAGTTTTTCCCACGGAACACTAAAGGTGTTAGTAAGGGAAGTCGCTTAAGTCTTGTTAAACAAATATAACAAATATATCAATATATGGCCAGAATAAGTGCGTTTAAGTTTAAAGAATAAAATGCTAGATTTGTAATTTAATTCCCACGAAACACTAAAGGTGCTAGGTAGGAATATAAACCAAGCATTGTTGAAATTATCACTTCGTGCTTAGAAGTGTATAATTTGTAGAAAATAATCCTTGTACGGATTTGTTTTAAGTTATTCTATATAAGAGCTTGTAGAGATGAAGAGAAGATATTACTAAGCTTCTTATATGAATATTAAGAGTGGTCGGTTAAGACTCGGATGGAAGCTAAGAGGTTTACCAGTACTTTTAAGAGATGAACGTAAAAGTTCGCCGGAAAAATTCGCCGGAGGTTCGGCCGGATTTTGGCTTGTTGGTCGAACTTGGGCAGCCCTTCGAGAGGCAAAAAAGTGGTATGGATGAGCTTTTCTTGGGACAATAGAGCTTGGTTGGAGGAACTAAGCTTGAAGATCAAAAACCTTAAATATATGATATATTTGTAAGAGAGAGGTTTTTGGGATGAAGTATTTGGGTTTGGATATTAGAGAGTGTTTAGAGAGAATACTTCTTGAAAATTCCCAGAAATTATTTAGCTCTTAGGTTTTGTAAAAAATGGTGGGGGGGGGGTGGGTGTTTATTTATAGAAGGAGTTAGTTGAAGGGAGTGGTTGAGATTGAGTTAAATTGAATGATGGATGAAGAGAGTGGTGTGGATTGATGACATGGAGGATAAGGTATGTTAGTTTACAACTTGCATATAGGACAAATAAGAAAAATTCCAGCAACTATTAATTATATAATAATGGATTTTAGCTTTTTAAATTAATCATTAATTACTTAGTTAATTAAGTAATTAGCACCATTAAATATAACGACTTTGTAAACCCTTTAATAAATACAACCAAAAATATGATAATTACCTAAATATCATAAAATGATGATCTGAAAGTTTTGGTCAATTTTGGTCAAAGGTAGCTTGGTCAAACGCTCGGTCAAACGCTTGGTCAAAGTCTTGGTCAACACCCAAAAAAATCACATCGGACAAAATTTCTTTAAAAATTACAAAACTTTAACCATGCATAGAAAATACCATTTAAGTGTCAAATCTTAAGTTTCAAGATTTTATAGCAAGTGGAAGTATTTTATTTGGATTTACAATGACTAAAACAGGGTTCGGTTCCAAATAAAATATGAACGATCTTTTATGAAAGCAGATAGACCCTGTTGGCTCAGTTTGGGCTAAAATAAATACTTGGAATATATTTCCTCAAATATAATATTTGAGAGTGTGGAAAATATTTTTTAAATATTTAAAAGTATTTTTCTCCGATAAATAATATTTTTGAGATACAAGAGAAAATTACTTTAAAAAAATATGAGGAGGGGGATAAAATGAGATATTAATATTCCTTTATCAAATATTAATTTATAATAGTGTAAAGATATATCTTTGGATTTATAAATATTTTATGGAGTGAAAGATATATATTTTATCCCTTTTAAAACCATCTATTTTGAAATAAATTTAGCATGAGCCTTCTAAAGAATATCCAAGTTCTGATATTCCTTTTTCAAACTTGTTGTCTTATTAATATTGCAAGAGAGCCTAAGAAAAATCATATTTCCAATAGTTCTTTTACGATCTCATTGCTTTGGAGTATATTCCTTTAAAATATATGTATTTTGATTTTCAGCAAATTGGAATATCTCTTGTATTTATATTTAAAATATAAATACATTTTGAAAAATATTTTTGAAAATATTTTGTTAGATATGGCTTTTCACTTTTGATTATGTCAATTAAATTCATGTCTAGTTGGAGAGGATATACGTGTTTTAAATTTTATGTTAAATTATGCAAATACCAAAATAAATATTTAATCGAAGATGTTCTTTCATGACTGGATATCTGCCATGCAGGAAGAACTGAATCAGTTTGAAAGAAGCAAGGTCTGGAAATTAGTTCATCCACCAAAGAATAGAAGCTTATTGAAATAAAATGGGTGTTCAGGAACAAGATGGATGAAAATGGTATAGTTACTAGAAACAAAGCAAGGTTAGTTGTAAAAGGCTACTCACAAGAATAAGGAATTGATTATGATGAAACTTTTGCTCTAGTTGTAAGACTTGAAGCTATTAGAATTTTCCTAGCATTTGCTGCACATTCAAACTTCAAAGTGTATCAAATGGATGTCAAAAGTGCCTTTCTGAATGGTGAGCTAGAAGAAGAAGTTTATGTGCAACAGCCACCTGCTTTGAAGATCTCAAATTTCTAAATTTTGTGTACAAGTTACTCAAGGCTCTATATAGACTAAAACAGGCACCTAGAGCCTGGTATAACACACTATCATATTTCCTACTGAAGCATGATTTTACTAGAGGAGCCATAGACAAGACTCTCTTCTACAAGAAATATGGTGAAGATATGATCCTAGTTCAGGTTTATATGGATGATATCATCTTTGGTTCTACTAATGAGAAGTTTTGCCAAAGATTCTCCAAGCTTATGCAAAGCGAATATAAAATGACTATGATGGGGGAACTGTGTTACTTCCTTGGACTTCAAGTCAATCAAAGAAGTAATGGTATCTTCATCAGCCAAACTAAATATGTCAAGGATCTATTGAAAAAGTTTGGAATGGTTGATTGTTCGCCTACATCTACACATATGTCTACTGCAACAAAGTTGGATGAAGATAAGAAGGGCAAGAGTGTAGATATCTCAAGCTATAGAGGGATGATTGGATCATTGCTTTATTTAACAACAAGTAGACCAGACATCATGTTTGCAACATGTCTATGTGCAAGATTTCAAGCCAATCCAAAAGAATCGCATTTGATGGCTGTAAAGAGGATTTTCAGATACTTGAAGGGAACTCCAAACTTGGGATTATGGTATCCAAAGGGAACTAGTTTTGAAGCTGTTGGTTACACGGATACAGATTTTGCTGGATGCAGGGTTGACCGAAAGAGTACCAGTGGAAGCTGTCAATTTCTTGTACAAAGATTTGTATCTTGGTATAGCAAGAAACAATAATCTGTATCAACTTCTACAGCTGAAGCTGAATACATAGCTGCAGGAAGTTGTTGTGCTCAAGTGCTTTGGATTAGAAATCAGCTAATGGATTATGGCCTAGTGTTACACAAAATTCCTATTATGTGTGACAATACTAGTCTTATATCTATAGTAGCTAATCCAGTTAATCATTCTAGGACAACGCACATTGATGTTAGGTACCATTTTATTAGAGAACATGCTACAAATGGTACCATTGAGCTCATTTTTGTACCAACAGAAAAAACAATTGACTGACATTTTTACTAATTCTTTGGATAAAGCAACTTTCACTAGAGTAGTAGGTGAAATTGGAATGCTTAATTCTTCATCCTAAGGCAAGAACTCAGCTAATGTTTTGCAGTAAATTAATCTCCAGTAAATCAATATTAATTTGATTTAGTTGGAAATTAACTGAAATATGAATTATAAATATTTCAGAAATCTCTGCATATTTTTTTTTCAAATTCAAATTTAACTTGGAATTTTTCAAATTCTAAGTAAACTGCTCAGTGTTAATTTACATTCTCAATATGTAAAATTAACACAAGGCAAACTTACAAAAACCAAAAGTATATAGAGAACTGAGTTCTTGATAATTCAAATTGACTTCTCGACAAGTCATTTTAGGACATCTCGAGTGAGTCCTCGATAAGTTAATTACTGACTTCTCGAGTGACTTCTCGATAGGCTTAATATGACTTATCGATAAGTCTTTGTAGAGTCCTCTAGTAGTGTTAATTCACGGAGTTCTCTACAGGTGTATTTGTTTTTACTTATCAACAACTCAGAACTGAAATAATTTAATTTAATAAATTATTTTGGTAAAATACTTTTGGAAAATTTATTCTAATTTTAT
Organism: Apium graveolens; assembly: GCF_009905375.1. Taxonomy (NCBI): domain Eukaryota; kingdom Viridiplantae; phylum Streptophyta; class Magnoliopsida; order Apiales; family Apiaceae; genus Apium; species Apium graveolens. Next base: position 219,489,226 of record NC_133654.1, read on the forward strand.
TTTGAACTTATTCAAATAAAAGTTGGAATTAATTCAGTCCACCTTTTGGACAAACTGGGTATTTATTTGACATCTCGATAAGTCAATTTTGAGTTCTCTAAATGAGTAATTTAAAATGACTTCTCGATATGTACTTCTTTTCTTAAAATGACTTCTTGGTTGACAAACTCCAAATATCTATTTTTGAGTTCTCGACAAGTCACTTACTTTTACCATAAATACCCAGACTTCTCGATACATATTTTAACTTGGAATTTCTCAAAATTCTAAGCAAACTGAATATTTATTAATTCATATCCTAAATATATGAAGTTAATAAATAACAGATAAAAAAAAGCAAAAAGTATGAAAAACTGAAATAATTTAATTCATAAATTATGTTTAGCAAAATACTTTTGACATACTTTGTCTATTATTACTCAGACTTGTAGACACATTTACGTGCTTATGTGCAAAAATTTTTTAATATGGATTATGTTAGTCTAATGTAAGTACACTAGTACATTATATGTGATGTTTTGAGAATACTGATAATAGTTAAATTTATTTGACTATATGCTAATTATGTGTTTTGAATTTATTCAAAATAATTCCTTATCAGTATTTATTTTGATGAGTTAGCTAGTGAAATATTTTGCTGATAGGAAGGGTTACTTTTTGTGTAGGGGTACTTGTTTATTTGCATGGGGAATAGTTAACCTAGAAAGTGAACTAAGATTCTTGAGTACTTGTATGGGGAATAGTAACTAGAAAGTTAAGTCACTTCTTACTGTCTAGATACTCGTAAACTATGTTTGTGTAATTATTACACTTATTAACCGGGAAACTCAAGAGTCTCTTGGTTTCTTTCTTTTCTCCTTCTATAAATTCAAACCCTTCGCTCCTCATTATTCATCACTGCTCTCTTTTTCAACAAATATCCTAACCTCAAAACTCACTTATTGTTCATCTCTCTCGAATGGCTGCCCCTGTTTTCCACACGCTCAACAACAGTGTTTACCTTCCAGCCATCACTTGGCTGACAATAAGGTCTCTTATGACCCTTTTGGGCTTCAATTCCGCATCAAAGAGATCATATGCAGCCCCTTTGATGTTCCATTTGACGTCTTTGACGAACTCTCGTGGGATGATCAGATAAACTTCCTTTTCTTTGAGGGAGAAGACTCTCTGGAGCAGGAGAGACGTGCCATGGTGGCTGAGCAGCAACGTCTTGCTGCTCTGGAGTTGCAGGAGAGAATCATTTCTCTTGCACACTCCGTGTCCAGAGCTTACCAGCGTCAGGCAAGGAGGATAGAGGCCGAGAAGAAGAAGCAGAAACTAGAGTAGTTAGGATTAGGATTTAGTTGTTGAAATTTATATCTTAATGTACTTTATTTCCATTATTAATGAAAATTCTACTCCTTCTCTATCATTCTTTTGTTTGTGTAATGATTGCTATGTGTTTATCTGAATTGATTATTATCTTTTCTGCAATAATGCTTGCAACTAAATATCTTACAATGCATATGTCTAATTAAACTCCAAAAAGATACATATGTTGAATGCATTACAGGTCCAACACAATATATTCAGAAAACAACAGAAAATTCAGATAATCAATCAACAGGTATTTGTGCTAAACTGCAGCTAAAACATTTCAAAACCAAACTGCTGTTCACCCAGGCACAGCAACACACACAAACTCAAACACAATCCCACTCAGGTAACTCTCAAAAGAAACCTGTTTTACAAAAGGACAGAAACCTCAAAATGTTCTTCAGCTGTTTTGTTGTTTGAGAAAAGAAACCACCACAAATATGGAAATTCATTAGTTTTTCCATGAATATCACTAATGCACCTTCATGTGCAAAACAGTCTTCACAGACTGAAAGGTTTGAGGGTAGTACTCATGAGGGGGAGCTATCTAAATCCTCTCCAATTCAATTAGAGGTTCCTCAAGAAGGAACAACTCCCCTCATAACTCTAGTAGAAGCTGTTTTAGTAGTTGAAGCTAGAAGTACAATTACCTATGATACTGTTATGATAGGGAAAGTATAGCACATTTAAGTTCCAGTGTGTTGCAAGACACGCAAGGGTCTGAGGCTGGTATACAAGACAGTAACCCAGTCAAATCCCCTCCAATTCAATTGGAGGTTCCCACTATAAGTGGAGGACAACACACTGTCAAAACCACAGAGCATTCTGTGAGTCAAACTGTGACCTCAGTCACAGATGTTCCTCATGAACCATCAACCTCACAACCTCAAACTGGTATTCACTCTTCTGATGAAATGAGTATGATTAAACCTATATGGATTACCCCTAATCATATGATCACAGACAATTCTTCTCAGCCACCTCTTATTTCTGTCAGTCAAACAACAATTGAGCCTTTCATGTGAGGATGAGAGAAAAGATTGAGAAAAAAAACAGAAAATAAGAGAGGCAGAATTCTTCCTGGAAAAAGGAGAGGTAGCTGAGTGTCTGGATTTAGTAATCCTTGTGAGGAAACTCTGACTCTTAAAAGTCATAAGACTAGTGCAGTGAGAAGTAGCGAGACTACTTATTCAAAAGAACAGAGAGCTTAGGACTTTTATTACTGACAGACTTCTTCTGCAGATCTAAGTGAAACTCCTATTCTACTTGATGAACTCATCACTACAGATCTCACTGAAGCTTGAAGCTGTTGATAGTGTTCTAAATGGACAATGACAAAAGCTTGAACAATGTGCAGCTAGCTGGATCTTTCTACCTGGAGATAATGTCAAAAAGGGGGAGAATATATCTAAATGCCAAAATAGCTAATGGATGTTTCCAGATAATAATATTCTTTTCTTGATAGGGGGAGAGTAGAGTAAGTCTATTCTTGATAGGGAGAAAATAGTAAATATAAATGCAACTCATAAAAGAAGACAAGATGGGGAGATTGACTTCTGCATTCGGCATTTAGTTAGAGTTTTGACATCATCAATCAGAACTTGTGCATAATTCCATGATGAACAAGTTGGGGGAGATTGTAAAATATAAGTGGATGTCAAAGATCACTGGAGATAAAAATATCATTGGTGTCCCTGATCAAAATATGAAGTATGCCAAATGGACATCTGATCTAAGGAGGAGATTAATGAACGGTTAGTTATGGTAATCAGCTAAGCTTGGGGCCAACCCTAAGTAAGTTGTGTTGTTATCTTAGTTTGTATTTTATACTTATAACACTTAAAGTATGTAAAAATGCAAAGGAGTAGACTGGAGTCTTTTTCCTGAAACAGTATCAAGCCTAAGGATTCTATCTAGAAGAAGATCAAGAAGATCATGCCTCAGAAGAATTTTGAAGAAGCTTGGAGTTGAATAAATCTGTTTGGAGAAAAATACTCAAGTCAAGATCTCTATAAGTCACAGATTTAATGTTATAGAGAAGTCATTCGAGAACTCCAGAATGGCTTATCGAAAAGTCAGGAAAGCTACTAGAGAACTCAGAAAGATATCACCAAGCCAAACTGAAGACATGAAGATTGGAGATATCGACAAGTCATTTATTCAATAGAGAACTCAGAGTTATCGACAAGTCTACATTCATTAGAGAACTCTGAGTTATCGATCAGTCATGTTCCACTAGAGAACTCAGAGATATCGATAAGTCAAAATTCACTAGATAACTTAGAGATATCGACAAGTTAAAATTTACTAGAGGACTCTGAGATTTCGACAAGTTAATTTGACTAGAGAACTCTGAGAAATCGACAAGTCAAGAAGCCACTAGAGAACTAAGAGTTATTGATAAGTCAAAGTGAAGATGTGAAGACTAGAGATCTCGACAAGCCAAAATTCTCTTATAGAGAATTGAAGACCTCTACAAGCCAAACTAAATATAGAGTACTAGAGATCTCGATAAGCCAATATACTTATCGAGATGTCAAGTGTTCTATAGACCTAAACTGGAGATCTCGATATACAATCTCAAAGTACAAGGTTGCAAATCAGTTTAATATCCAAGATAAACAATCAACAAACAATCCAACAACTGAATTGACAAGTCTACAAAAAGCAGCTTGAAAAATGTGCAAGATCAATGTTAAGATTAACTGACAAAGGAAGATTAAAGTGAACACGGGATGCTAAAGATATGCTAAGCCAGAAATGGAAGATCTGCTTTTCTATAAATAGAAATGACAAGTGACAGTTTAGAAAAGTTAATAGCATGTTTTATTATACACTGTGTAAACCAGCAGTTAACTAAGTTATAAAGTTAACACTCGTCCTTAGTCAGTTGTAACAATTTAGATAAAATTTCTTGTAACACTCTCAAGGAGAAGCTAAGCTCTTTATCAACAAAGAGCCTAGAAATTTTGTAGCAAAACAGTCTTAATTTTAATATAAAATTAAGTGAGTTTTGAGGATTTGTGTTTTTTATTTTTCTGCAAGTTTAAATTTTGCATGAAAACATTTCACTACAAGAATTAATTTACTTTGTTCAACCATAAACATTCAAGAAAAGCTCAAAAATAATAAAACACATTTCACCCCCCCCCCCCGTGTGTTATTCATTTCCTAACATATATCGAAATAAGAATAACCCTCATATTGTATTGGGAGGCCTCTTATAAGCCTCATTTTCATTGTCGTTCTATTGTTTCGTACAAAAAAAATCTCCATCATGTTTTCTGATGCTACTCCCAAGGATGAAGAATACATGAATCAATTTGGTAAATTAGAATCTTCATGATAATTACATTCCGTAAATGAAACTATTATCGAGATTTTTTAAGTACAAAAGCCATGCCGATATCTCCACATTGCGGTATAAGAAGACTTGTCGATATTTCCATATCGTGATATAAAAAGACTTGTCGACATCTCCACATCGGGATATAAAAAACTTATAGATATCTTCATATTTCGGTATGAAAGGACTGGTCGATATCTCCACGTTGCGATATAAAAAGACTTGTAAATATCTCTACATAGCGATATGAAAAGACTTGTCGATATCTCCACATCGCGGTATGACTTCGCGATAGAGATCTTTGTATCCTGTACAGACTTCTCTGTAGCTTCCATCTCGATATGACTTCTCTACATACATGAACAGTTCTCAATATGACTTCTCTACAGGCTTGAACATTTCTCGATATTACTTCTCGATATTTCTTGATTTGTGACTTCTCGACATCTGACTTATAACATTTTTTAATTTACAATATTATTTTTCTTCAAGCTATGTATCTTAATTCTGAGGCATGATCGGGCTTAATCTTCTTCCATATATTTATTCCTTAGCTTGATGTTTGTTTATAGAAAAATATTCCAGTCTAGTATTCTAATCATTTTTACAGGCTCAAAAAATACATTTACAGATTACACAAACTATTACAAGTCAGCTGATTTTTAGAATTATCAATATGACTTAATTTTGTTGTGTTAAAACATGTCTTGTACAACAGACATGTACCTTCATATGTATTTTTAATTGTACTGTATATGAATACTAACTGCGAGTCTTAGTTGTTGAAATAAATTTTGATAAGAAGGTATAAAAAATATAAATAAAAGAGAAAAAAGTATAATATATTATTATTGAGTTGACCGTATCGAAAAACTTAATTTAGCACCCCATTGTAGATGTTATAAGAATGGTCGGATATTAAGCTCGATTTTTAGTAACTCTGAGCGATCCTCTCTTTTATTCCAGAAACATGGTTTTTATTGTAGTGCTTATCAACTTGTAGGTGACAATTTATGGTGGACTTCCCTTATAGAGATCCGTAGAGAATTATTATTTAAAAATATAGAATATTAAATTTATTATAATTTTCATTATATATATTTACAAATTTTAATTATCAAATTAAAAAATGAAGTTGCACAATTTTTTTATTTTCAAAATCATCAATAATTAATTAAATAGTTTAAAGTGATTCTGCGATAATCACAGTTGAATAACATTTATCCCAAATTATTCTTGATAGAGTCAAATTTTTAAATTTTTGTTCAAATTTTAAATGTTAAATTTGGTACTAAAATCAAATGTAATTATTATTCTGTAATAACATCGAATTTTATATTTTTTTTAACTAAAACTTTATAATTTATAATACAATTAAGGATTTTTCACGGAACTCCAGGTTTTCTCGAGAAGATTGACCTTAATTTGTGAAGATTGACCTTAATTTGTAAGCATGATATTTAAGTCCTAAGAGTTGTTATCTTACTACTCCACTTATTCTTTTGGGTCAATGATCAGGTTTAGAAGTTTAAATATTCACGCCTATAACAAAACTCGAACTAGTCACACATCTGTCGGAGAATAATGCCAGGGAACTAGTATTTCCAGTTAAGCAAAGAATAAGTGGTCATGCATCAATTTAAGCAATACAATGATTTATTTAATTGATAGTTACAGAAATGAGTATCGTTATTGGTCAGTAAGTTGATTGTTGAATAAAAGGTAGCAACAAAAATGGGTGTTGGCCCCAAATATCACTATTTAGGTAAAAATGACCCTCAATGTCATTTTGGAAAAAAATGGCCCCAAATGTCACTCCAAAACGGAGTTTCAGTTGCAGTTTTTGTGAATAATAAAAAACGCAATTGCGTCTTACGTTTTTTTTATTATTTTTTATATTTTAAAATTGAAAAACGCAATTTCAGGTTATATTATTAAAAGAAGAAACGTTATTTCAAATCTTGTTTTCAATGTTAGCGCAAACTGCAATTGCGTTTTCCTTTTTTTTACCTAAAATACTCAATAATGTTATGTTTTCATACTTAAAACTTTATTCTAAGATGTGTTTTGTTCGTACTTTATTCATATATATAAATAATTTAATATTTTTAAAACCCAAATTGGGAACTGGTGGCCATAAACCTTTGAATAAGTTAGGGTTTAGGCTTTAGGGTTTTGGGCCTATATCCTCAATCGGCGTACGTTTTATTAATTTATTTTCTAATATTTCTAAAACCCAATAGGGATTGGTGAATCCTAAAATATTAAAAAATATTAAATTATGGCTCATGATTGGATTAGGGTTTAGGGCCTAAACCCTAAATCCTATACCCTAAATTCTAAAACCCTAAATCCTATACCCTAAATTCTAAACCCGACCAAAAAAAATCCTAAACCCTAAATCGGTGTACGTTTTATTAATTTATTTTTAATATTTCTAAACCCAAAAGGGGATTGGTGAACCCTAAAATGTTAAAAATTATAAAATTAAGGCCCGCTTTTAATATGTTAGCCTTCACTAATTATTAGTTTTGGTTTAAAAAATATTAAAATATTTATAAATATAAATAAAATATGAAGAAAACATCTCTTAAAATAACGTGTTAAGCTTGGAACATAACATTATTGAGCATTTTAAGTAAAAAAGAAAAAAAGAAGCAAAACGCAAAATCGTTTCGCGTTTACCATGAAAACAAAGGCTCATCTTCCGTTTTGCTTTAAAAACTCTAATTGAAGTTGAGTTTTTGTTTTAAAAAAAAATAGTGAAAATGTAACCCGCAACTACGTTTTGATTGAATAACAAAAAACTTTAGATGAGACACCGTTTTGGAGTGACATTTGGGGTCATCTTTTCACAAAATGACATTGAGGGTCATTCTCCTCCAAATAGTGACATTTGGGGCCTTTTTTAACAAAAATAAGCTTTGTCGATGCCTTTCTTCAAGTTCTACCATGTGTTCATTACCAAACAATATGCGTCAAAATTTATAAATTTTTATTGCTTTAATTGGTGTCTTTTTTTGTGTATGATGGGGATCCGTCATAGGTCAATGGTAAAAAATACTTATTTTTTAAATGATATGAAAAAAATACCACTTTTTCAAACTTTTAACCAAAAATTCAAGCATAATACGCATTTAAGAAATGGGTAACCTAATACCCATTTGATAAATGGGGTATCTTGTAAAAAAATTAAAAAAAATCAGTAAAGGAAAAACACATTACCGGAATGCGTATCACAACTTCTTAAGTCCTGATACACATCTCTGTAATTCGTATCATTAATTCATATTTTTTCAATTTTTTAAAAAATGTTTTTTAATATTAGTTACCCATTTCTAAAATACGTATTACTACCCATATTGTAAATGCGTATTAAAGTGATATTTCTGTCCAAAATTTTTAAAAGTGGTATTCTTGTCACGTCATCTAAAAAAGTGGTATTTTGTCATTTTTTCTCCGTCACTATTAAAAAAAGGAACTAATTATATTGATTTAAATTTATAAATTTTCGTAATTATTGTATGCTCATAGTCAAATGGTAGAAAATTCGTTGATATTTTAGTAACTTGGGGACTTGGGGAGCGTATAGCTGCCAATAATATGCTAATCTTCTACATTTTGATAGTTTTAATTCTTTTTTCGGTTTTTATAGTGTGTGCCCATGAGCAGATGCTAAGAGTTAGTAAGAGTTAGTGCTTGATAAGGTGTTTATAAAATATTGTTGTAGAGCTCATTAATAATGATGAATCTGTTGAGTATACAACAACGAAAGCAAAACCAAAAGTGAATAAAAAAGAACAAGAAAATAAACGACAATCACACATGATAAATATTTACGTGGTTCGGAAATTCCTACTCCACAAGCCGCACTAATTTTGTATTGATCTCTCACAATTTGTTGTGTTATGATTTTACAATTACATGAGTATTTATAAGAGAAGAAACTAGGCCTAAATCAAAATTACAGTCCAAATCTGAAATGTAGACTAATCCATAAACTAATGTGAATCTGAATAGTCTATTTTTATGGGCTTAATTAATAGACTCCACAAACCCAACAATATCCCACTTAGAGTCTGGCCAATCTTCACTTCACTCTTGTAAGTCTAGTAAAATCAATTCTTCAATCAATAACTCTAACTAGTGGAACGCCTTCTCGTCAATCATTTCTAAAGGCCAGTTGAAGCTACGCAAAGCTTCAACTTTTCATTCGTAAACACCTTAGTCAACATATCTGTAGGATTCTTTGAACCAAGGATTTTCTTTAAGGACAAAGTACCATTGCTTATCAACTCTCTTGTAAAGTGATATCTCAACTGAATATGCTTCGTCCTAGCATGAAACACGGGATTCTTCGCAAGATGAATAGCACTCTGACTATCGCTATACAAAGCACTGTCCGCCTGTTTCTTGCCCAACTCCTCAAGAAAATTTTTCAACAAAATCATCTCCTTGCTATCTTCAGAGATAGCCATATATTCTGCTTCTCTGGTTGAAAGAGCAACACTCTTTTGAATTAGAGACATCCAACGAATTGCGGTGCCACCCAAAATGAAAATATAACCCATTGTACTTTTTCTTGTATCCAAACACCCACCTAAATCTGCATCAGAGAACCCTTCCAAGATAACATCTTTCTTACTGAAACATAGTGCAAACTTGGATGTGTCTTTCAAGTAGCGTAACAACCACTTGACTGCTTCCCAATGCTCTCTTCCTGGATTAGACATAAATTTGCTAACAACTCCCACTACATGAGCAATGTCTGGCCTTGTACACACCATAACATACATTAAACTGCCAACTACAGATATATAAGGAACTTTAGCCATATCTTTTTTGCCTTCATCTGTTTTAGGTGATTGCTTCTTTGTGCGATGAAAGTGACTCGCTAACGGTGTACTTCTGGTCTTCGCATCCTGGATACTGAATTTTTGTAACAATTTGTCAACATACTTCTTTTGAGATAATTTTAAAGTACCTTCAGCTCTATCCCTTATGATGCTCATACCAAGTATTTATTTTGCTGCACCCATATCCTTTATCTCAAACTCCTCAAACATCTGTCTCTTTAGCCTGTTGATTTCCCTCATATTTGATCCTGCTATCAACATGTCATCAATATACAACAACAATATGATATAAGATGAATCAAACTGTTTAAAGTAACAACAATGGTCCATAGCACTCCTCGTGTACCATTCTTCATCATAAAGATGTCAAACTTCAAGTACCATTGCCTCGGTGCTTGCTTTAAACCATACAAGCTTTTTATAAGCTTACAAACAAGGCTTTCTTTCCCAGCTACCTGAAATCCCTCTGGCTGAAACATGTAGATATCTTCCTCAAGATCACCATCTAAGAACGCGGTATAAACATCTAGTTGCTCTAGATGTAACTCCTCTGCAGCCACAATACTTAGCACAATTCTAACTGTAGTCATCTTAACAACGGGAAAAAATATATCGGTATAGTCAATACCCTTTTTCTATTGATAACCCTTGACTACTAACCTTGCCTTGTATCTCTTGCTTCCATCATGTTCCTTTTTGATCCTGAACACCCACTTATTTTGTAAAGCCTTCTTTCCTGCTGATAACTCTGTTAAAGTCCAAGTCTCATTCTTCTCAAGAGAACTCATCTCCTCATCCATGGCTGATTTCCACTAAACTGAGTCATCCACTTGTACTTCCTCTGAATAACACTGAGGCTCCCCGTTCTCGGTCAATAACATATAATATGCTGAAGGAGAATATCTTTGTGGTGGCCTCACACTTCTACTAGATTTTCTTACCTCAGTCTGTGGAGTTATGGAACCCTATCATCAATATTCTCCAAACTCCCACTATTTCCTGCAAGATCTGTTTCTGTAATATCTTCAAGCACTGCTTCCTCTTTCTCAGGTTGTTCCTTTGTAAACTCAGAATCGACTACAAGCTTATCCTTATACACTACATTCTCATTAAAAGTAACATCTCTACTTCTAACGACCTTCTTAGTCGGTTCATCCCAGAAACAGTAACCCATATCATCTGAGCCATAACCAATGAAGATACACTTCTTTGCTTTCAGATCAAGCTTGTCCCTGTCAGAATTTTTAACACGCACATAAGAAACACAACCAAAAACTCGCAAGTGTGAAATATTTACCTCTTTTTCCTGCCATTCTTCTTCAGGAATCTTGAACCCCAAAGGACTTGAAGGTCCTCTATTTATGAGATACGCTGTTGTGCTGACTGCATCTGCCCAAAACATCTTTGGCAACCCTGCATGTAATCTCATACTCTTGGCCCTCTCATTCAAGGTTCTATTCATGCGCTCTGCAACACCATTCTGCTGTGGTGTCTCTGGAATAGTTTTAATCATTCTAATCCCAAATTCCGCGCAATAACTTTTAAACTCATCACTACTGTATTCACCTCCATTATCTAACATCAAACTCTTCACTTTTAAACCGGTCTGATTTTCAACTTCAGTCTTCCACTTCTTGAAAGTAGAAAACACATCTGATTTCTTCTTCAAAAAATAAACCCATACCTTTCTAGTGGAATCATCAATAAAAGTGATATAGTAGCGAGATCCACCCAACGACGTAATTGTTGTTGGACCATATACATCTGTATGAACTAACTCTAACTTCTTAGCCTTGGGGTTCCTCCCTGATTTTACAAAAGTAACACGATTCTGCTTTCCAAGAACACATGGCTCACAGAATCCAAAATCCACATTCTTCAAATTTAGAATCTTCCCCTTTGAAGTTAACAGCTTCATACCTTTTTCACTCATATGACCAAGCCTTTGGTGCCACAAAGTTGAAGACTCAATCTCATCATCAACTGCATTTGCTTCATAGCTAAATTTTTCAACAATGTATAAAGTCCCCTTTTTCTCTCCACGAGCAATAACTAGATTCCCCTTTATAACCTTCCACTATCTGTCTCCAAAAGTAACTCGATGCCCTTCCTTATCTAACTGACCCACTAATAACAACATCTTCTTCAGTCAAGGAATGTACCTTACATCTTTCAACGTCCAGCTAGTTTCCAAAGAGGTTTTGAGATTAATATCTCCCATGCCCGCAATATCCAAAGTCTCATCATCAGCAAGACGAACTTTACCAAAATTTCCAACTCTGAAATTTAACATTAAATCCTTGCAAGGGGTAGCATGGAATGATGTACCATAATCCATAACCCATGATTCAACCGAACATTCAACACAACAAATCAAAGCATCGCCATCCTCCACTTCTTCAACTACGTTAACTGAATTATCCTCTTTACTCTTTCCTTTTGGAGCCGCAGGAGCCGTGCACTGATTCCTGAAGTGACCCTTCTTTTGACAATTCCAACAAAAAATATCATTGCGATCTTTAGATTGTCCTTTCTTCTTTGACTTCGATCTGCTACGCCCCTTATTCTGCCCATTTTTGAACTTTCTACCTCTACTCTCAGCACTCAACAAGGAACCTGACGACTCTCCTGAGTTTTTCCTATGAATATCTTCTCCAAGAATCGAATCTCGAACTCCATCAAAAGTCATCTTACTGCTTCCAGATGAATTACTTATAGCAGTGACAAATCCCGACCAACTGTCTGGTAATGAGGATGCCAACAACAAGGCTTGTACTTTATCATCGAATTTAATATCCACCAATGTCAATCTTGCTAGGATAGAATTAAATTCATTCACATGATCAGAAACACAATCGCCTTCATTCAATTTAGTGGCAACTAACAAGCGAATCAAATATACCTTATTTGAAGCAAACGGCTTCTCATACATGTTTGACAAAGCCTTGATCAAACCATAAGTTATCGTTTCCTTGATGATATTGTAAGCAACGTTCTTCGCCAAAGTCAACCTGACAACGCTCAGAGCTTGCATGTCCAAAAGCTTCCAGTCTTCATCCTTCATTGCAGTTGGTTTCTTCTCTTCCAGTGGTTCATGTAGTTTTTTTCTGATACAAATAATCCTCAATTTCCATCTTCCAAAACCCATAATCTTTGCCATCAAATTTGTCGATCTTTACCTTCCCGTCTTCTACCATCGCTCCCACTCGCCTGAAAACCTAGGCTCCTGATACCAGTTGTTAAGTATACAACAACGAAAGCAAAACCCAAAGCGAATAAATAAGAACAAGAAAATAAATGACAATCATACATGAAAAAGATTTACGTGTTTTGGAAATTCCTACTCCACAAGCCGCACTAATTTTGTATGGATCTCTCACAATTTTTTTTATTATGATTTTACAATTACATGAGTATTTATAAGAGAAGAAACTAGGCCTAAATCAAAATTACAGTCCAAATTTGAAAAGTAGACTAATCCATAAACTAATCTGAATCTGAAGAGTCTATTTTCATGGGCTGAATTAATAGACTCCACAAACCCAACAGAATCCCCTTGCATGCACAAAAATCTCAACCAATAAAATTTTTACAACTCATCAATCACATTTTATTAGCATGTGTTCATGGACACACCCCACAAACTCTTGTAGATCACAGTTAACAGGCCCGAGAGAAGAAATGCTTTTCGACCACAAACAATCAGGGAACTTTTCGTGCATTTAATGATGCAAGTAATGATAATTCAGGTGGAGTGATCACTCTTACCGGAAAGGTTACTTCTTCGGTTTAATAGTTATACAGTAAACAATTCTTCTTTTTTTATCGGAGTCCAAATTGTATAAAAATACCATAATTGTATCATAGGATTTCTTTCACTGATAAAAGTTAATTATCTAACCAAAAAACATGTCAAAATATCCCCAAAAATTAAGATAATAAAACTTTAATGTCATAACATAGAAAATCTAGCCTAAGCCGTATGTGCACCAAAAAATAACAAAACATATTTTAGGATATCAATTATAAAAAATTCAAACTAATATTTTCAAAAATATAATGACAAGAAAGATAATTATCAAATAAACTCAATATAGTCAAATAAAATTAAAAAATAAAACAAGTAAAAATCTAACCAAAGGGGAACTTGTTAGTCAAATACATAGAATAAATATAATTTAGCTTGTATAAAAATGTAAAAAATTCATTACATGTAAAATAAAATTATTATCAATAATATATTACAATCACCATATATGATCAAAAGTCATCATACATCGCACAAGTCTCGGACAGTTACGGTAAGTCATCACAACTGACACGCATACAAGTCAAGAATTGTAGACATTATATCAATTATTCGAGAAAATTAATATCAGTTTAATGAAAATTAAATCATAATTCTTTTATTAAAAAAATTAATTTCAAATTTAATGACCAACGATGGAAAACTGGTATCGTGTGTAAACAATACTTTGATCACCTTGAATTCCTCCAGTTCAATTCACGGGCCTTGGAATTATTTTGCACACTACTGCTAAAAGAAATATTACAACAACAACATAGATAAAAAGTAAATATGTCATTTATTCAAATTCTTAATGCTAGCTAAAAGTAAATATTAAGATACAAACATGTGATATATGTGTTATAAACCTTGACTGAAAATATTAGTTATGTTTAATGTAGAGGAAGTATAGGAGAATAGAAGATGGAGAGAAAGTTGTGTATCATTTCATTAGCTAAATGAGCTATTTATAGTAGCTGGTTTACAAGGCTTACTAAGTAAGCTATTAAAATCTTCTTCATTAAGTATTACAAAACTTCCTCGATAAACTTTACAAGTCTTCCTCGATTAGCTTTATAAATTTTTCTCGGTAAGATTTGAGAGACTTCCTCGATACGCTTTGACAATCACTTTATATTTATTCAAATATTTTAACACTCCCCCATGATTGTCAAATGCGAGTTATTGCAAAGATTGACTGCCTCGTTAAAACCTTGCAAGGAAAAACCCAATGGGATAAAAACCTTGACGAAGGAAAAAGAGTACAGCCTCCTCCTGAATAAAATGTCTCACAATTTGACATTTTGATGTAGCAAACTTTTTAACCTCCGCATACCCATATTATTTCTCAGCTTCTCAAATGTTGATGTGGGTAGTGACTTTGTAAGTATATCCGCCAGATTATCGCATGAGCGAGCTTGTTGAACATCAATATCACCATTTTCTTGAAGTTTATGAGTGTAGAAGAATTTTGGCAATATGTGTTTTGTTCGATCACCTTTAATATATCCTTCCTTAAGTTGTTTGATGCAGGCCAAGTTATCCTCGAATAAAATTGTAGGACTGTCTGAAATACTTGATAATCCACATGATTCTCAAATATGTTGAATGACCGACCTTATCCAAATACATTCTCTGTTTGCTTCATGAATTGCTAGTAACTCTGCGTGATTTGATGAAGTTGCAGCCATAGTCTGTTTTGTAGACTTCCAAGAGATAGCAGTATCACAATATGTAAATAGGTAACCTATTTATGATCGCCCAAAGTGAGGATCTGACATGTATCCAGTATCTGCATATCCAACTAGTCGTGATCTTGAATTTTTTGGGAAGAATAGGCCAAGATCGATTGTCCCTCGAAGATATCTGAATATATGTTTTATTCCATCCCAATGCCTTTTAGTAGGGTCAGAACTAAATCTTGGCAACGGGTTCACTACAAATGCAATATCAGGTCGTGTGTTGTTTGTAAGTTACATGAGAGCGCCAATTATACTGAGATATGGAACTTCAGGTCCAAGAGCCTCTTCATCTTGTTTTCTAGGATGGAAAGGATCCTTTTCAACCTCGAGTGATTGAACAACCATTGGTGTGGTTAGTGGATGAGCTTTATCCATGTAGAACCGATCAAGAATCTTTTCAGTGTAGTTTGATTGATGAACAAATATTCCTGAAGATAAGTGCTCCACCTGTATACCTAAATAAAATCTTGTCCTTCCAAGATCTTTCATTTTAAACTCATTTTTCAAATAGTTAGCAGCATTAGTAATATCTTCAGTAATACGATAATATTCAAATCATCCACATATACAACAATAATAACAAAACCAGTTGATGATTGTTTAATAAAAATGCAAGGGCACACTTGATTATTAACATATCCATCATTCAATAAATATTCACTAAGCCTGTTGTAACACATACGACCAGATTATTTCAAACCATACAATGATCGTTGTAATTTAACAGAATATAAATATCGAGGCTTAGTGTCCTCAATATTTAATCCTTCAGGAATTTTCATATAAATATCAATATCAAGTGATCCATATAGGTATGTTGTCACAACGTCCATCAAACATGTTTCCAGTTTTTCCATACAAGCCATACCCATTATAAAAAATAAAAAGTAACTCCATTTATCACAAGAGAGTATGTTTCCTGGTAATCAAAACAGGGTCTTTGAGAGAATCCCTGGGCTACTAGCCGAACCTTATATCTAACAATTTTATTTCTCTCATTTTGTTTTCGTACAAACACCCATCTATTCCCGACAGGGACTACACCAGTTGGTGTTTGGACTGTAGGTCCAAATACATTTCTCTTGCGCAAGGATTGCAATTCTTCTTGAATTGCAATTTTCCATTTTGGCCAATCATCTCGGTGTCAACACTCTTCCATACTTTGTGGTTCAGGATCGGAGTTCATAATAATATCATATGCCACGGAAAAAAGCATATACATCATCAACCTCGGTACTCCCACGATCCAGTAATTTCGCGTTATGAACATAATTCATTGAGATCTCATAGTTTCCAGGTACCTTTGCTTCTATGGAAGCATTTGCCACTTCTGGGGCAACATTCTCTTCTGGAGGCAATCCCACATCTGGGAGCTTTGTTACAGCCACTTCAGGGGCTTGAACCTCTTCAGGAGGCAATACCACTTCTGGGGTATTTTCTGAAACTCTTGCCACTTTTGGGGAAATTTCAATCAATTTTCGTTTTCGTGGTACAATATCTTTTGCACCAATAGGTCTACCAAGCTTCTGGCGTGGCTTTGAATCATCAATCAATTCTTCAGGAATTGATTTCTTAGTAGGGATTTCAACTCATGCCGGAGCATTAACAATAGGTATATGTGACCTTATAATATGTCTAGAGTCACTAAAGGCATCCGGCATTTGATTAGCAATATTTTACATATTAATAATTCTTTGAACTTCAGATTCACATTGATTAGTACGTGAATCAATAGAATTTAATTCTGATGCATTCCATGATATTTCGGAATTTAATTTATGCAAATCATTATCTCCCCCTAATTTAGGGAACATGGATTCATCAAAATGACAATCAGCATAGCGAGCAGTAAAAACATCACCAGTTAATGGTTCCAGATACCTTATAATGGACGAAGAATCAAAACCAACATATATACCAATTCTTCTTTGAGTTCCCATTTTAGTTCTTTGTGGTGGTGATATAGGAACATACACAGCACAACCAAATACTTTTAAATGAGATATATTAGGTACTTGACCAAGAACTAATTCTTGAGGGGATTGTTTGTGGTAAGCAAAAGGCCTTATTCTAGTAATATTTGCAGTATGAAGTATTGCATGACCCCAAACAGATATAGGTAACTTTTCTCTTAGGAGCAAGGGACGGGCAATAAGTTGAAGTCTTTTAATTAAGGTTTCTGTTAAACCATTTTGTGTATGTACGTGAGCTACCGGGTGTTCGACTGAGATTCCTACTGACATATAATAATCATTAAAAGTTGCAGATGTAAATTCAGTAACATTATCTAGTCAGATTAATTTAATGGGATGGTCAGGAAATTGAGCTCGAAGTTTAATTATTTGGGTAAGTAATTTGGAAAAGGATGTATTTCGGGTTGTAAGTAGATATACATGAGACCATCGAGTTGACGCATCAATTAAAACTATAAAGTACCTAAATGGGCCAGAAGATGGATGAATAGGACCACAAATGTCACCTTGAATTCTTTCTAAGAATTTCGGGGACTCAGTTTGAAGCTTAACTGGGGATGGTCGGACAGTCAGTTTTCCTAAGAAACATGCTGAATAATGAAGTTCATCTTGGGATATTATCTTTTGAGTTTTAAGAGGATGTCCCACAGAATTTTCAATTCAACGACGCATCATAGATAATCCTGGATGACCGAGTCTTTCGTGCCAAAGGGAAGTAGTTTTGGGTCTATGACTTTGGGGATGTTGACACTATGAGATTCAAGAACTCGTATACTCGTAACATATAATCCTCAAAAAACTGAGTGGAATTTTTTTAAGACCCTTTTATTGTCAACAGTGTTTGAGGTGATGAGAAGGTATTCTTTTTCATTCTCATTAGTAGTTTCAACGTGAAACCCGTTAAGACGGATATCTTTAAAACTCAGTAGGTTTCTAGTTGACTTTCTAGAGTATAGAGCCTCTTGTATGTGTATGTGTGTCTTATTTGGTAGAAGCAAACTAGCTTTGCCAAAACCTTCTGTTAGATATATTTGTGATGTCATGTCTAATTTGATTTATTTAGTTTCAGAACTTATTATCAGAATATCAGAACTTAACTGGAAATCAGAACTTACTGAAGACAGGAAGTTATCATAACTTAAGGCGTCAGAACTTATATCAGGACTTAAGTGTAGATACACTTCAGGGATGAAAAGCGTTTGATTTACAGGAGAGGATCTGGATTAAACAAGTAAAGATATGCATGAAGAATTGGACAGCTATAGGACTGCAGTAGATAATCTCTGATTGATATATTCTAGGAAATATAATTATTATCATATCAATTGGTAGTTATCTTGTAACTGTGTACTATATAAACACAGCTTAGGATTTACACTATAAGTGTTATCATTCATGAGAAGATTATTCATTGTAACCCTAGCAGCTCTTAGTGATATCATACATCACTGAGAGAGTAGATTAAACCTATTGTAACAGAGTTTGATATATTGAATAAACTTATTTTCTGTTACATACTTGTGTTTATAATCGAATTGATTGTAGATACTATATTCAACCCCCTTCTATAGTATCATTGAGGCCTAACAAGTGGTATCAGAGCCAATCTGTTAAGCTTACAAACAGTTAAGATCCAAACAAACAATCAATCTTTTCTGATCAAGCAAAAATACCAGACCCTCAAGAACCTGCAAAGGTTCAACACATTCAAAACACCAGAAGATATGAAACCATCAGGGTTCCTTTGCTCAGGGTGTCTGAGTACCCTGTATGGAGTGTGAAGATGACCATGTTTCTGGAAGATACAGATCCAGAATATTTAGACAGAATTTATGATGGTCCACACAAGCCCGCAAAGCTTTCTGTTGCAGTTGGGAATGAGCCTCAGAGGATGATTCCCAAAAAAAAAAGAGAATACACCACTGAAGACATCTCTTCACTAAGCAAGGATGCAAAAGTAAGACACTTGCTTTATAGTGCACTTGACAATGTCATGTCAAACAGGGTGATTGGATGCAAGACTGCAAAAGAAATCTGGGATGCATTGGAAGTGAGATGTCAAGGAACCAATGCCATCAAAAAGAACAGGAAGACAATACTCACACAGGAGTATGAGCACTTTGACTCAAAATCTGATGAGTCACTAACTGAGACATATGACAGATTCACAAAGCTGTTGAATGATCTGTCACTAGTGGATAAGGAATATGATCCAGAAGATTCAAATCTGAAATTCCTACTAGCTCTTCCTGAAAAGTGGGATTTGAAAGCTACTACAATAAGAGACAACTATGAACTTGTTGATATGTCTCTTGATGAAATCTATAGGATGATCAAGACTCATGAACTTGAGATGGAGCAAAAAAAGAAGAGGCATGGAGGGAAGTCTAAGACAGTTGCTTTAAAGACTGAAGAAAAGCCCATTGTCTCTAGGAAGGCAAAAGGAAAGGCTCTCATCATACAGTCTGATTCAGAGTCATCAGATTGTGATGATGATGATTCAGAACCTGAAAATTTAACTGAAGTGGATGTTAATGCAGAGATGATGCAACTGTGTGCTCTTATGGTGAAGAGTATCACAAAGATAGCCTACAAGAAATTCAGAAAGGGTAAGAAGTTTTCCAGGAAAGGTGGAAGTTCTGACAAGAAAGGGTTCAGAAAGACTGAAGGCAAAGGAGGAAAGTCTGACAGAGGAGACAATTCAAATATCAAATGCTACAATTATGGTGAAAGAGATCACATATCTCCGGATTGCAAGAAAGGAAAAAGTGATAAAGGCCAGACACTTATCACAAAAAAGAAAAACCGGGCAGACACTTCAGAATCTGAAGAAGAGGTGAACTATGCCTTAATGGCAAATGCTGATAGCAGTTCTGATGCTGCTAAACTAGAGGTACCTCTATCAACTCTTGCTTTTGATACACAAGATATTACTAAGTTGAGATTATTTCTGAAAAACATTTATATTAGTTGTAGAGATCAGACTTTAGAGAATGAAAGATTAAAATCTGAAAATCTAAAGTACAAAAATAGAAATAGCTATCTTGAAGAAGAGTTAGTCAAGATGAACACTATTCCGACAGAGAGAGATAATGCTGCATATGTTAAGAATGAATTGCTTAAACAGGATGATTATCTAAAAACTGAATTAGAAAAGAAAAGAAAAATCATCAGGACTTGGACTAACTCAGGCAAAACAACTCAGAATATTTTAAGTAGTGGAAACTGGAAAGAGGGGTTAGGTTATAAAGATGGTAAAAGTGAAAAAGGGACTTTGCCAATTAAGCCTACTGCTATCAAACAAACTGTAAAGCCAAAGGTAAATCCTGTCAAATTTGTTACAAAAACTGTTGTGTCTGATCTGAAGAGATGAAAGACTCTAAAACAGAAGTCAAAGAAAAGTCAACTTCTGACAAATCAAAACAAGATACACCAGCTTTGGTACATTGGCTTAATGACAAAGAAGTAACTTAAGCATAAGCTGAAAGAGATTAAAAATGTGAACAAGGTAAAGGAAGCTAGGAAAAATAGGAATGGAAAGGAAGGTGTGAATAAAAGTAATAATTATATGCCTGTTCCTAATGCTCCTAGAAAGAAATACTATAATTGTGGAAACTCTAACCATCTTTCTTCTTTTTACAGGAAAAATAAAGATATAAACTCTTTACCTCCTAGATCAGGAGTTAAGAGTCAGTCTGTTAGGTTTAAACCACAAAATCCTTGTTTTCATTGTAGTAGTTTATGGCATTCTATTTATACTTGTAAGGAATATCATAGTTTGTATTATGATTATTTTGAAATAAAACCTTCTTTAAAGAAAGTTAGTGTAATTCCTTCTAGTGTAAATTCTGATGCAAAGTCTGATATAAAGTCTGATAAAAAGCATGTTAGCATAAACTCTTAAACTAAATCCACTGCAAATGCTAACAAACTTAATAAGGCCAAAGGATCCAAGCAAGTTTGGGTCCTTAAAACTAATTAATAGTGGTCTTTGTGATTGCAGGGCAACAGGAAAAATATACTGGTTCTGGACAGTAGATGTTCAGGACATATGACTGGAAATAAAGCCCTACTATCAGACTTTATGGAGAAAGCTGGCCCAGGATTTCTAATGGAGATGGCAACATGGGAAAGACTCTGGGATATGGCAATATCAATATTGGGAATGTCATAATTGAATCAGTAGCTCTTATCTCAGGACTTAAACACAATCTGCAAAGTGTGAGTCAAATTTATGACATCGGTTATCATGTGGATTTCTTTGAAGAACATTGTGAAGTTATAAGTAATTCTACAGGGAAAGTGGTTATGAAAGGTTACAGACATGGTAACATATATGAAGCCGGACTTTCAACAAATTCTGATGGTTCTGCAATCTGTCTGTTAAGCAGAGCATCAATTGAAGAAAGCTGGAATTGGCACAAGAGACTCTCTCATTTAAATTTCAACAACATAAATGAGCTAGTAAAGAAAGATCTTGTGAGAGGACTTCCAAAATCAATATTTGCTCCTGCTGGTCTTTGTGACTCACGTCAAAAGGCAAAATAAAGAAAATCTTCATTCAAGAGCAAAATTGAATCCTCAATTCTTGCGCCTTATCACTTACTACATGTTGATCTATTTGGTCCAGTCAATGTCATATCTATTGCAAAGAAGAAATATGATATGGTTATAGTGGATGAGTTCACAAGATATACTTGGGTGTATTTCTTGTACAAGAAGAATGAAACTGCATCTACTCTAACTGATCATGTCAGACAGCTGGATAAGTTAGTCAACGATTTTGTTAAAATAATAAGAAGTGATAATGGCATTGAGTTCAAGAATTCAATCAAGGAAGAGTTCTGCAAATAGCAAGGAATAAAGCAGGAATTTTCTGCACCTGAAACTCCACAGCAGAATGGAGTTGTAGAAAGAAAGAACAGGACTCTTATTGAAGCTGCACGAACTATGCTTGATGAAGCAAAGCTACCAACCTATTTTTGGGCTGAAGCTGTGCAAACTGCTTATTTTACACAGAATGCTGCACTCATAAATAAGCATGGAAAAACACCATATGAGATGGTGAAGAAAAAGAAGCCATATCTGAAATACTTTCATGTATTTGGATGCAAGTGTTTTGTTCTTAAGACTAATCCTGAATAGCTGTCAAAATTTGATCTAAAAGCTGATGAAGTAATTTTTGTTGGATATCCACTTTCCACAAAAGCCTTCAGAGTCTACAATTTAAGAACAAGGGTTGTCATGGAATCTATCAATGTATCTTTTGATGATAAAAAGATTACTGGACTTGAAGATTTCAATGATCATGATCAGATGAGATTTGAAAATGAACATATAAATTCTGATTCTGTAAATTCTGATGACCTAAATCCTGATCCTGTAAGTTCTGGCGGGTTAAATTCTGATGTCATTGAAACTGTGGTAACTGCTCCAAAGGAAAATGCACCTATTCAGGGGGAGCAAGCTGATGATCATACCACATCTCAAGACTCTCAAGAAGCATCTGAACCAGTCACTAGCTCTTCAAGTTCTGATTCATCAAGTTCTGATGAGCCAAATTCTGACAATTCTGGAAACTCTAATTCTTTAATTCCTGAAGGATCCAACTCAAATTCTGGAATCTCAGAGAGCATAACTTCAGGGGGAGCATCAGAATATGCTGATGGAGATAACATGGATCATGGGGGAGGATCCAGTTCTAGAGATCAACTTCCATTTGCAAGGAAGTGGACTAAATCACACACACCTGACTTAATAATTGGAGATCCTGAAGCAGGTGTCAGAACTAGAACAGCAACAACAAATGAATGTCTCTATCATTCCTTTCTATCTCAGACTGAACCAAAGAAAGTGGAAGAAGCTCTTCAAGATGCTGATTGGGTGCAAGCAATGCAGGAATACTTAAATGAATTTGAAATAAATAAAGTCTGGACCCTAGTGCCAAGACCAAAGAACAGATCCATTGGTGGCACAAAATGGGTGTTCAGAAATAAAACTGACATTGATGGCATAATAACAAGGAATAAAGCAAGACTGGTTGCAAAAGGATATTCTCAACAGGAGGGTATTGATTATGATAAAACATATGCTCCAGTTGCTAGATTGGAAGCCATAAGAATCTTTTTGGCTTATGCTGCTCACAAGAAGTTTAAAGTCTTTCAAATGGATGTAAAGAGTGCATTTCTCAATGGAGAATTAGAGGAAGAGGTATATGTTGAACAACCTCCAGGATTTGTAGATCCAAAATTTCCTAATCATGTCTACAGACTTGATAAAGCACTCTATGGCCTAAAGCAAGCTCCAAGAGCATGATATGAAACTCTTGCACAATTTCTTCTGGAAAGTGGATTTACCAGAGGAATAATTGATAAAACTCTGTTCTATATCAACCATGGCATGGACTTACTTTTAGTCCAAATTTATGTTGATGTATCATTTTTGGTTCTACAAATGCCAAACTCTGTGAAAAGTTTTCAAAGCTAATGCAGTCAAGATATCAAATGAGTATGATGGGAGAACTTAGCTATTTTCTGGGACTTCAAGTCAAGCAAACTGAAGAAGGTACTTTCAAAAATCAATCCAATTACACCAGAAATTTACTCAAGAAATTTGGAATGTAAGACAATTCTACTGCATCAACTCCCATGGCCACTGCCACCAAGTTAGATAAAGATACTGGAGCATCAGTAGATATTACTAACTACAGAGGTATGATTGGCTCACTTCTATATTTGACTGCAAGTAGACCTGAAATCATGCATGCTACCTGTCTTTCTGCAAGATTTCAGGCTGATCCAAGAGAACCTCATCTAATAGCTGTGAAAAGAATTTTCAAGTACCTCAAGGGTACAGCTAATCTAGGATTGTGCTATCCTAGGGAATCAGATTTTAAGCTAATAGGTTACTCAGATGCAGATTTTGCAGGATGCAAAATAGACAGGAAAAGCACTAGTGGAAGCTGCCAATTTCTTGGAGGCAGATTGGTTTCTTGGTTTAGCAAGAAATAGAAATCAGTTTCTACATCAACTGCAGAAGCAGAATATATTGCTGCAGGAAGCTGTTATGCACAGATTCTTTGGATGAAGAATCAGTTACTGGACTATGGGTTAGAATTTTCTAAAATACCTATTTACTGTGATAATCAAAGTGCTATTGCTATGATAGGAAATCCAGTTCAACACTCAATGACAAAGCACATCAGCATTAGGTACCATTTTATAAGGGAACATGTGATGGAAGGTACAGTGAAATTGTATTTTGTTCCAACAGATCAATAACTAGCAGATATCTTTACAAAACCACTATGTGAAGCTACTTTTACAAGACTGGTAAATGAACTTGGAATGGTTTCAGGTTCTTTCTTAAAATCTGTTTAGTTTTTGTTCTCATACATCAGACTTTATGATCAGTGTTTACAGATTTTCTTATCGCAATGTAATCCGTGCTTAAATTGTAACATATTAAACACTGCTTATTATCTGATGTGATTCTATAAACTCTGAAAGTGTTTTGAATGTTCTGTGACTATTCAATCCAATGAGGATTATATTATTAGATGCTGACTTAGTAGTCTTAAACAAACTATGTATCCCATGTTTGAATTAGTTATTTATGTGAAAATCAATAACACAAGAAAATTCTGATTATGATCTTAGTCAAATGTACTTCCTGTATCTTATTACTAAGTCACAAACTAGATTATTGCTTCTTATCTGTCAAATTATGATGTCAGTAAATCTTAAGGATGAACTACATGCTTGATAATCCTCACTTATCTGAAGAAAATAAAAGAAAAGAAAAATTGAAATGAGGTACTCCTTTGAGATCTAGAGTAAATATGTGAAAGGGAAGATCCAAGTGCATTGCTGGTATTAAGTTATATGCATTAAAAAAGCAAATTAATTTTTCTTGGTGACTTTTCACATTCTCTGATTATTGGAGAAATATTCTGATAACAACATAAATTCTGATGGCAGTTGTAACTCATTTACACTGAGAATCCATTGTCAAAAGAATTTCAAAAGATGCATAAAATAAGCACAAACAGTTGAGGTAGATTCTTGCATAACTTTATTCTCAGTAGACTTCACAATTCAAGACAGATTTTAAGCATTTTTCTTAGTTTTGCCTTATTTCTAAGATATACTGAAGTTTATCAGACTTTTATCTTTTTCAGATCATTTGTACATACACACACTATCACTCCATATGAATGATGAAAATTACTGTAGTGATTAAGTTGTTTATGATAAACAGTTAAGTATTATCTGCATAAATTCCGAGGACAAGTTCTGATTATGTTCTGATGATTAAACTCTGAAGAAACCAATCAGTATTTGTGTGAAGAAACACGGAAATAGCCATTCATTTTTTTTGTACAGAAGCCATGTTCTGATGATCGTTAAATTCTGATAATAGTCAAGTTTTGATACAAACTCTGATGCTTACGTGTCACATTTTAATTGGTTGATTCATTATTATTTTTTACTGTAACGGTCATTTTATCAGAAAATAATTAAGTGAGATAAAAATAGTGATAATTATTTGGTTAATGGGTTGCGTGTTTATTTTGGTAACCGCATGTGAGCAATAATTACCGCACGTTTATCGTGCCCACTAATAATGTTTTGACTGTTTACATGCTGTCAGGTGTCAAATGTCGCATCTGCTTCAGAAATTAGCCGTTGTAATTAGTGGAGAGCATATATATATGAGAGATAAAAGATTTTATAATCTTTTACCTACTTTCTTACTCTTTTCTAATCTCTCTTATTTTCTCTCACTCTCTATTATTTTCTGAAGCCATTTTCTCACAGGCATTTTATCAAACACTCTATACACACACAACTTTTCACTTAATTTTCACAGAAATGGCACCTAAGGATTTTATCTATGATGAATCCAAGTTTGTCCCTAACAACTATATGGCTATTCTCAACAAGGACGAGTCTCCTTCAGAATTTCACTTCATTCAAGATTTTCTCGCTCAAAGTGAAATTGGGTATGCTCTGACCCAACCACAGACTCTCTCAGGCAAGCAAATTCTGGAGTTTTGGAGGTCTGGAGTCTATGATAATGGTGGTGAAAGTGGGTCCCCAAGCATCATTTTTACAACAGGGGAAGATGAGCACTTGGTAACCTTGTCAACTGTTCGACAAGCATTGCATCTGCCAGAAAACTGTACTTATAATTCACAAGTTGGGGAGTCAGTTCTTCAAAACATGATGGCAAATCTTGGCTATGAGAAGTCTTTGTCAAAGCTGGGACAACTGAAGAGGCCCTACATCCAGAGGGAGTGGAGCTTCTTTTTCGATTATATTACCAAAGCCTTTGCCAACAAATGCTCAAATTTTGATGTTATTCCAATCATGAGTCAGCAAATAGGGTATGCACTTCTTAATCAAACTCATTTTGATTATGCTACTGCAATTTTGGGTTTTATAGGTGATAGGATGAAAGAAGATAGCAACATAGTATATTTTTTTAGATTCTGTCAGCTTATATATAGTTTCTGTTGTTCTGATGCACCTCAAACCTTTAGTGAGTTAATTGAACCCTTTAAACTTCACAAAAGGGCTTTCACAGACTTATTATCTGCTGACAATAAGAAGGATATACTAAGACCCCTCCAAATTCCTCAATCTGTCAAACAGTTCTTAGTAAATTCTGATCATCACACATACACAACAATATATCCTGATGTTACACCTACACGGCCTACTACTTCTCAACCTCCACCAACCCAGCCTTCCAATACTCAATCACAGCCTACTATCAGAACCTACTATCAACCAGCACAATCCTCTCAACCACAATCATCAACACCTACTATCAGAACCTCACCTCTCAAATCCAAAACCAAACCTACCTCTGGTACTTCTCAAAAGGTACTAGTTGTAAAATCTGACACATCCTCTAGGCCCAAAACCAAAAGAACTATCTTTCTGCCTAAATCTCCACCAAGGAGAAGAAGAAGGATGATTCTGAGAGATGAATCTGATGAGGAAGAACAAGTCCAGGTTCTTGCATCAGAACCCGTGACATTAGAAACTGAAGAGGTAACTCTTCAGAAGGAGAAAGCATCTGAAGGTTCTGGGATTTTGAACAGAAAAAGACCTTCAAACTCTGATACAAATCATATCACTGCACCATCTAGAAGATCAAGGAAGACTAGAGCAGGTGTGCATATTGCACAAATTCAATTTGAGGATGCTGAAGATGCTGAGGAAGGGGATCAGGAATCTCTGATTTCATCAGAACCTACAGTCATTGAAGCTTTTACAGCTCCACCTCAACCTGAAGACATTGTTCAAGACACAGTGATCACACCTCCTATCTCTCCATTCAAAGAAACTGCCTCAGTTGGAGATTCAAGGTTAAGTCCTGAAATTGATATTCACAGGTTGAATATTCCAACTGTTTGGTATCTGGAAGCACCACCAACAAAAGAGGCAACTCCACCTATTTCTCCAATACTAAATGCTGAAATTCCTACTACACCAATTCTGGATTTAGAACCTGAAGATCAGAATTTGAAAACCGAAGCTCCAGAATCTCTTTCAGTTACACACACTCTGGTGTTATCAGAAGATGATGAGATTTTATCAAATTCTGGAGACAGTGCTCCAGCAAGTGCTCCAGTTAATGCTCCAATTCTTGGCAAGGAGGCACTGTTTAAATTTGATAAAAAAATGCTCTTGTTCCATGGGAGGAAACCTTTAGAGGAGTTGAATGGACAAAGAAGTGGAATGAACCTGACTTCATTCCCAGCTCAACTGTTCTGACAGATCATGTTGCAAAAGCTGATGAGTTGCTGATAAATTCTGACTTCAAAACACAACTTAAAGTCAATGCTCTCAATACTAAAACTCTTCAAGGTCTACACTCCAAGACTCATGAAATGGTTGATAAACTTCAGGAAACAGCTGGTAAGCTAGACCTGATGCTCAAACTAGACAAGAATAGGTTTATCAGACCAATTCAAGAAAAAGTGGAAGCTATTGAGCTAATTATATTCCATATCAATTAGCGATTATCTTGTAAATGTGTAGTATATAAACACATACATAGGGTTTACACTATAAGTGTTATCATTATTCGAGAAGATTATTCATTGTAACCCTAGCAGCTCTCGTGATATTGTTCATCACTGAGAGGTAACAGTTCCATACTGTAACAGAGTTTATTGTTTCAATAATGTTTGTTTTCTGTTACTTAAGTTCTTAAAGTTCGATTTGAGTGTACTATACACTGTATTCACCCCTCTACAGTGTGTGTGTGTGTGACCTAACAAGTGGTATCAGAGCCTATCTGTTAACACACATACAGTTAAAGATCCAAACACAATCATGTCGGACACAGAAACTCCAACTAAGCCTACCAAAACTGAGGAACCACCAAAGACACAAATTCAGAGTCGGTATGAGACCATCAGAGTTCCCATACTGAGACCATCTGAATATCCCATATGGAAGGTAAGGATGACCATGTTCCTGGAAGCAACAGATCCAGAATACCTTGATAGAATCAAGGAAGGCCCTCACAAACCAACCAAGCTCGCAGTTGCAGTTGCAGGTGAAGCAGCAAAGACCGTACCAAAGGAGAAGAGTGATTATACTGCTGAAGATATAGCATCAATTACTAAGGATGCCAAGGTACGACACTTACTGCATAGTGCCATTGATAATGTAATGTCAAACAGGGTAATCAACTGCAAGACTGCTAAGGAGATATGGGATACTCTGGAAACAAGGTGTCAGGGAACGAAGACAATTAAGAAGAACAGGAAGACAATACTCACTCAAGAGTATGAACACTTTGACTCAAAGACTAATGAGTCATGGAATGATTTATATTATAGATTTGTCAAACTTTTAAATGATTTGTCATTGATTAATAAAGAGTATGATCTTGAAGATTCAAACCTTAAGTTCCTGTTAGCTCTTCCTGAATGCTGGGATTTGAAGGCAATGACAATAAGAGACAACTATAATCTTGATGAAACAACTCTTGATGAAATCTATGGTATGCTCAAGACTCATGAGCTTGAGATGGAACAAAGAAGCAAGAGAAAAGGAGGAAAGTCAAGGACAGTTGCTCTTAAGGCTGAAGAAGAATCCCCCAAAGCAGCTTCCTCAAAGAAAGACAAGGATAAAGCTCTTTTCATAAAGTCTGATACTGAGTCATCAAGTTCTGAGAGTGATGATGACTCAGATTCTAAAAGCTTGCCTGAGACTGATGCTGATGAGGAGATGATGAAGCTGTGTTCTCTTATGGTGAAAGGAATCACAAAGATTGCATACAGGAAGTTCAGGAAGGGAAAGAAGTTTTCCAGGAAAGGCATAAGTTCTGATAAGAAGAATTTCAGAAGATCTGAAGGCAGAGGAGGAAAGTCTGACAGAGGAGATTACACCAATGTTAAATGCTATAACTGTGGAGAGAAAGGCCACATATCTCCTGATTGCAAGAAGGTAAAGGGTGACAAAGGCAAGGCTCTTGTCACAAAGCAGAAAAGCTGGACAGACACCTCAGACTCTAAAAGTGAGGAAAACTATGCATTGATGGCAAATGCTGATAAAGAAAGTGCTGAGAGCAGTTCTGAAGCTGCTGAAACAAAGGTACCTCATACTACTTATGCTTTTCATACTGATGATATTAATGAGTTGAGAAGATATCTTAAAACCATGTTTGTTAGTTATAGAGATCAAACTTTAACATGTGAAAGATTAACTTCTGAAAATCTTGCATTTAAGAAAAGAAATGATTTCTTAGAAAAAAAGTTAGTCATGTTCCATCAAACTCAGAAGGATAGAGATGATGCTTTTTATGTTAGGGATGAAGTGCTAAAAATGAATGAATCTCTAAAAACTGAGTTAGAAAAGGAAAGAGAGATTATCAGGACTTGGACTAACTCTGGCAAAATAACTCAAAATTTGCTAAGTAGTGGAAACTGGAAAGAGGGCTTAGGTTATAGAGAAGATAAGAATGATAAAGGAACTGAAGAAATTAAGCCTGTTGATAAGCAAAAGCCAAAGTTAAAACCTGTTAAGTTTGTAACTGTAAAGTCTGAAAATGAGAAATCAGAAGTTACAAAGGAATTAACTTCTGACAAACTAAAACAGGAAAAGACAGCTGAAGTGAACATAGGCTTAATGACAAAGAAGCAGCTTAAGCATAAGCTGAAAGATGTTAAGAATGCAAACAAGGTAAAATCACCTAGGAAAAATAGGAATGGAAAGGAAGGTGTGAATAAAAGCAATAATTATAAACCTGTTCCTGATGCTCCTAGGAAAACATGTCATAACTGTGGAAGTTCTAACCATCTGGCTTCTTTTTGCAGGAAGAATAAGAATATTAACTCCTTACCTTCAAAATCAGGAGTTAAGAGTCAGTCTGTTAGATACAAACTACAAAATCCTTGTTTTCATTGTGGTAGTTTATGGCATTCCATTTATACTTGTAAGGAATATCATAGTTTGTACTATGATTATAATCAAATAAAACCTTCTTTGAAGAAAGTTTCCATTGTTCCTTCTAGTGTAAATTCTGATTCAAAGTCTGATAGTGTAAGTTCTGATAAGAAAAATGTTAACATAAACTCTTATGCTAAATTCGCTGCAAATGTTAACAAACTTAATAAGGCCAAAGGATCCAAGCAAGTCTGGGTCCTTAAAACTAATAATTAGTGGTCTTTGTGATTGCAGGGCAACAGGAAAAATATTCTAGTTCTGGACAGTGGATGTTCAGGACATATGACTGGAAATAAGGCCCTGCTATCAGAATTTGTGGAGAAAGCTGGCCCAAGTGTTTCTTATGGAGATGGCAACATTGGAAAAACATTGGGATATGGCAATATCAATCTTGGAAATGTCATAATTAAAGAAGTAGCTCTGGTCTCAGGACTTAAACACAACCTACTGAGTATAAGTCAAATCTGTGACAGAGGTTATCATGTTGATTTCTTTGAAGAACACTGTGAAATTGTGAGTAAATCTAAAGGCAAAGTTGTTCTGAAAGGATACAGGCGTGGTAACATTTATGAAGCTAAGCTTTCAACAAGTACTGATGGTTCTGCAATCTGTCTGATGAGTAGAGCATCAATTGAAGAAATCTGGAATTGGCATAAGAAACTCTCTCATTTAAATTTCAACAATATAAATGAACTGGTCAAGAAAAATCTTGTGAGAGGACTGCCAAAGTCAGTATTTGCTCCTGATGGTCTTTGTGATTCCTGTCAGAAGGCCAAACAAAGAAAATCTTCATTCAAGAGCAAGACTGAATCATCAATTCTTGAGCCTTATCATCTACTACATGTTGATCTATTTGGTCCAGTAAATGTCATGTCTATTGCAAAGAAGAAGTATGCGTTGGTCATAGTGGATGAGTTCACCAGATACACTTGGGTGTATTTCTTGCACACAAAAAGTGAAACTGCATCTATCTTGATTGATCATGTCAAACAGCTGGATAAAATGGTCAAAGATTCTGTGAAAATTTTAAGGAGTGATAATGGCACTGAGTTCAAGAATTTGATAATGGAAGAGTTCTGCAAAAACCATGGAATAAAGCAGGAATTTTCTGCTCCTGGAACTCCACAGCAGAATGGAGTTGTTGAAAGAAAGAATAGGACTCTCATTGAAGCTGCACGTACAATGCTTGAAGAAGCGAAGCTTCCAACCTATTTCTGGGCTGAAGCTGTGCAGACTGCTTGTTTTACTCAAAATGCAACACTCATTAACAAGCATGGAAAAACACCATATGAGATGGTGAAGAAAAAGAAGCCAAATCTGAAATACTTTCATGTATTTGGATGCAAGTGTTTTGTTCTCAAGACTCATCCTGAACAGCTATCAAAGTTTGATCTAAAAGCTGATGAAGGAATCTTTGTTGGATATCCACTTTCCACAAAAGCCTTCAGAGTCTATAATTTGAGAACAAAAGTGGTCATGGAATCTATCAATGTCTCTTTTGATGACAAGAAGATTACTGGTCTTGAAGATTTCATTGACCATGATCAGCTGAGATTTAAAAATAAAGACTCAAATTCTGATACTGAAACTCCTGACAGTCTAAGTCCTGATACTGTAAAATCTGATGGATTAAACTCTGATGTTATTGAAACTGTGGTAACTACGTCAAAGGCAGATGCACCTATGCAGGGGGAGCATACTCAAGATCCTACCACAGCTCAAGAAACATCAGAACATACATCTGGCTCTTCAAGTTCTGATTCGTCAAGTTCTGATAAGCCAAGTTCTGATAATGCTGAAAATCTAAATACTGAAGACTCCAACTCAGAGAGCATAGTTTCAGGGGGAGCATCAGAAAATGAAAATGAAGATAGCATGGATAATGGGGGAGCATCCAGTTCTAGAGACAACCTTCCATCTGCAAGGAAGTGGACAAAATCACATACACCTGATTTGATAATTGGAAATCCTGATACAGGTGTCAGAACTAGAACAGGTACTTCAAATGAATGTCTCTACAATTCTTTTCTCTCTCAGACTGAGCCAAAGAAAGTTGAAGAAGCTCTTCAAGATGCTGATTGGGTGCAAGCAATGCAGGAAGAGTTAAATGAATTTGAAAGAAACAAAGTCTGGACCCTAGTGCCAAGACCAAAGAATAGATCTGTTGTTGGTACAAAATGGGTATTCAGAAACAAAACTGACAGTGATGGCATAATTACAAGGAATAAGGCAAGGCTGGTTGAAAAAGGATATTCTCAACAGGAAGGAATTGATTATGATGAAACATTTGCACCAGTTGCTAGGTTAGAAGCCATAAGGATATTTTTGGCTTATGCTGCTCACAAAAAGTTTACTGTCTTTCAAATGGATGTGAAAAGTGCTTTTCTCAATGGAGAATTGGAGGAGGAAGTATATATTGAACAACCTCCAGGCTTTGTAGATTCCAAACATCCAGATTATGTCTACAGGCTTGATAAAGCACTTTATGGACTTAAGCAAGCTCCTAGAGCATGGTATGAGACTTTAGCTCAGTTTCTTCTGAAAAGTGGATTCAACAGAGGAACAATAGACAAAACACTATTATACCTCAACCATGGAAATGACTTACTTCTAGTCCAGATTTATGTTGATGATATCATCTTTGGATCTACAAATGACAGACTTTGCACGAAGTTTGCCAAACTGATGCTGTCAAGATATCAGATGAGTATGATGGGGGAACTTAGCTACTTTCTGGGCCTTCAAGTCAAGCAGAAAGAAGAAGGCACTTTCATTTGTCAATCTAAGTACACCAGAAACTTGCTGAAGAAATTTGGAATGCAAGATTGTTCAAGTGCATCCACTCCCATGGCCACTGCAACAAAACTGGATAAGGATACTGGTAAATCGGTAGATATTACTGATTACAGAGGTATGATTGGCTCTCTACTCTATCTAACTGCTAGTAGACCTGATATCATGTATGCTACCTGTCTTTGTGTAAGATTTCAAGCAGATCCAAGAGAACCTCACTTAACAGCTGTGAAAAGAATCTTTAAGTATCTTAAAGGAACAGCTGATCTGGGATTGTGGTATCCTAGAGAATCAGACTTTAAACTAATAGGTTACTCAGATGCAGATTTTGTAGGCTGCAAAATTGACAGGAAAAGCACAAATGGAAGCTGCCAATTTCTTGGAGGCAGATTGGTTTCTTGGTTCAGCAAGAAACAAAAGTCAATTTCCACATCAACTGCAGAAGCAGAGTATATTGCTGCAGGAAGCTATTGTGCACAGATTCTTTGGATGAAGAATCAGTTACTGGATTATGGGTTAACATATTTCAAAATCCCTATTTACTGTGATAATCAAAGTGTTATTGCTATGACAGGTAATCCAGTTCAACACTCTATGACAAAGCACATAAGCATCAGGTACCACTTCATCAGGGAACATGTGGATGAAGGTACAGTGGAATTGCATTTTGTTCCCACAGATCAACAACTAGCAGATATCTTCACAAAACCACTATATGAAGCTACTTTTACAAGATTGGTAAATGAACTTGGAATGGTTTCAGGTTCTTTCTCTAAATCTGCTTAGTCTTGTTCTGTGTTATCAGACTTTATGCTCAGTATTTACAGAATTAATCTCATTGTGTATTCTGTGCTTAATTGATAAATGTTTTTAAGTACTGACTGTTGTCTGATATATGTTTCTAAACTCTGATATGTGATATGTCTGTTTAAGTAATTATTCAATCCTATGAGGATAATTGTGCTAGATACTGACCTAGTAGTCTTCAATAAATAAATGATTCCATGTAAGAAGTAATTATTTCAGTGAAAATCTTATAACACTAGCAAATTCTGATAATTGAGCTTAGTTGAGTTTACTTTGTATATCTTATTACTAAGTCACAAATTAGAATAATGCTACTCATCTGTTAAGTTCTGATACTAGTAAAACTGCTGAATGTACTAAGTGCTGATAAACCTCACTTATCAAAAGAAAAAGCAAAAAGGTCAAAGAATAAAATCAGGTACTCCTTTGAGATCTAGAGTAAAAATGTGGAAGGGACGACCCAAGTGCATTGCTGGTATTAAGTAAATATGCATTAGAAAAGCAAAATATTTTCTTGGTGACTTTTCACACTCTATGATTACTGGAGAAATACTCTGATAATAGCATAAATTTTGATAAGCAGTCGTGACTCACTTACACTGAGAAGCCACTGTAAAATAGAATTTCAAAAGATGCATAAAATTAGCATAAAACAGTTGAGGTGGACTCAAGCATGAACTCATTCATCAGTAGGTTTCAGGACAATGACAGCTCTTTAGCAAAATTTTAATTATGCCTTATTTCTAAGATGTCCTGAAGTGAATCAGACTTTACTCTTTATCTGTTATTTAGCTTAATACACACACTAATCACTCCATATGAATGATGAAAATTACTGTGGTGGTCTATGTTATTTTAGATAAACAGTCACTGTGTCACTTTGCACAAATTCTGAGGACAAGTTCTAGTTACACGTTCTGATGATTAAGTTCTGAAGTCTATAACTCAGAACTTGCATGAGGATTTACTAAGATGGGCATTCCTTTTTCGAGTTAAGAAATTATGTTCTGATGACTGTTAAGTTCTGGTATAGGTCTAAGTTCTGATTTCTCAGTCTAATCCTTTACTTGGCTTATCTGTGAATAAAATTTGGTAACAGTCTCAGTTCGAACAAGAATATGTTGAAGTGGAAGATTAATAGTCACTATGATTAGGATTAATGGTATTCGTACTTGAACAGTCCACTGTTTCTTGTTTCTTGTGCGTTTTAAACCATGATTCCTCTTTCCAATGAATGTTATTCTTTTTCAAAGTCTAGGGAGACGAGGTAGAATTAATTCTACCTGTCAGCATTCAATTTCTTTGCGTCTCCTGGCATTCTCTTGCCTATATAAGCAACCACTTCACATCAACCTTCCCATCACACTTTTATCACAAACTCACTCTCGTTTTTCATTTATCATCACAAATGGCTGCATTTGGCTGGTTCTACAATTATGGTGATGAGACTGTGCATGTCTTTTTGAATGGAATTCCAACTCCATACCCTATCACCAACATTCCTCACAATCTCTGGATTCAATTTCCAGAGGTTATCAAACGTGATCTGGTGGCCGTTCGAAGAGAACTTCATCTTCATCGTCTCCGCCAGCAAGAGCGAATCATCCGACTCGCCATTCTGTTTGTCGAGAGTAGAAAGAAGACGATGACTTAATCTCGTCTTCTTCCTGTTTTTCTTCATCATCAGCTTTGTCAGGCTTCTTAGCTAGGACTAAGGCTGTTGATGTTAGGTTTAGAAGCTTAGGGAAAATCTTGTATAAGTATTGATGTAATTTCTATTTCATGAATGTATTGTCTTGATATATTAATGAAAGTTATTTTTACTTCAAGATTTTGTCTCTGAGTTTTTTTATCTTGTGTTGATAAATCCTGATTGATATTCTGATGACCATATAAATTTTGTTTTATATTAAGTTCTGATTCGTTTTCAGCACTTACTTATCTAATTTATCTTGGTCATTTTCATGTAATTTATTTTCAGAATATTAATGATGCAGTGAAAAATAATTCAATCAGTGATAACGGTTTAAATTTTAAATTAAAACTGTTTCTCTTAATAAATGGAACGGTTTTTCCTTGAAACTAGGCTAATGGGTAAGTAATGATTCCTGTTTTCTCAAGCCCAGTAACTGTCCGTTATTACTGCATGTCTGACAGGTGTCCAACGGTAATATTTTTGTTCAGAGTATAAGTACAACAGAGAGAAGATTTCTTTAATCTTTTATTTTCTTCATATTTTATCTCTCTCCTTACTTTTACTCTCTTTCTCTTTATTTCTCACGTTGGTTTTTCATACAGACATTATATCAAACACCTAACAGGCATACTTGAATCTCAATTTTTTCACATGGCACCAAAGGATTTAATCATTGATGGAGCTAAGTTTGTCCCCAACAACTATGCTGCAGTTCTTGATCACACTGAAGCTCCATCTGAATTACACTTTGTGTAAGATCTTCTTGCATATAGTGAGGTTGGGTATGCATTAACACAGCCTGAATTCTTTTCAAGCCAACAAGTTCTGAGGTTTTGGAGGACTGGACTTTTTGATGATGGTGGTAAACATGGAACTCCCAGTATTATCTTCCAAGTGGGTGATTCATCCTTTGTAGTCACTCCTGGTACAGTACGCAGGGCTTTACATCTTCCAGAAGATTGTACTTTCTCAATTCCAGAGGACTCAGCACTTCGGGAGTTAATGGCTGAATTGGGATATGAAAAGAGTCTGACGAAACTTGGACAGTTGAAATGGGCTAATATCAGAAGAGAATGGAGTTTCTTCTTTGATTGCATCACCAAAGCTTTTGGGAACAAATGTTCGAATTTTGATGCTATCCCAATTCTGAGTCAGCACATAGGGTATGCTATTATTCATCAAACTCATTTTGATTTTGCAACTGGAATAATTGGTTTTATTGGGGATAGGATGACAGAGGATAGAGATGTTGTTTATTTTGCTAGATTCTGTCAACTTATTTACACTTATTGTACTGATGAACCTCAATTAGTCAGTTCCTCAACCCCACCTTTTAGAGTTGCAAAACGATACTTTAATGATCTGGTAAATGCTGATACTAAGAAAACAGTGGTTAGCCCATTACAGATTCCTCAGTCTGTAAAACAGATCCTAGTAAATGCTGATCCTGATACTTATAGATATGTTTACTCTGATGTCCAACCAACCACAAACACCCAACAACCATCATCCTCAGCACCTACCACTCATTCTACTCAACCTACCCTCAGAACATATCTCAAATCCTATCTCTCCACTTCACAGACTGCTCAACCTTCATCTTCAGCACCTACTGTGAAGCCTTCATCTTCCAAGCCAAAGAGGACAAAGAATGTTCCTCAAACATCTCAAAAGAGAAGGAGGATTGCATTGAGAGATGAATCTGATTCTGAGGAACAGGTTTCTTCTAGAGAACCTGTTGTTT
The DNA here is from genome assembly GCF_009905375.1 of Apium graveolens. NCBI lineage: Eukaryota > Viridiplantae > Streptophyta > Magnoliopsida > Apiales > Apiaceae > Apium > Apium graveolens. Next base: position 219,526,798 of record NC_133654.1, read on the forward strand.
CTGAAGCTGAGAAAGAGATTTCTCAGAAGGAGTCTGAAATTGGGGGTTCTAGGCTTCTCAAGAGGCTTAGACGAATGACAGTTCCTGAAACTCCCAAGGAATCCAAATCAACAAAGAAGTACAAAAAACAGAGGGCAAAAAGGCCAGTTTCAGATGATGAAGAGGAAGCAGCTAAGGAAGGGGATCACGAATCTCTGATCTCACAAGACAAGGAATTTGCTCCAGTCACTTCTTCTCCATCAACTCCGTCTCAGGAAGCTGTATCTGACAAGGCTAACTCACCATCTGTGTCTCTTGTTGATCCAGGCACAAGTGCTGATATTGATGTTCAACACTTGGTTGTGTCTGAAGTATTTCTCTTAGAAGCTCCAACAGCAACAAATCCTTCCACAACACCTGTTACTGATGCTGTTCAAACTCCAGAGTTATCAACAACACCTTCTCTGCATCAAGATGCTGATGATCAGAATTTAGGTGAGCATCAGGATATGGCTGTTGATCAGAACTTAGAACAAGATCAGTAATTAGAGGATGTTGAAGCCTTCATTGCTACTCACATTGTTGTCTTATCAGAAGATACTGATTCTTTAAGTTCTGATGCTGCAAATGCTGGAGATACTGGTGATGCTGCTCCAACTGTAGATGCTGATGAAGCAGGTCCTTCAGGACATACTCCTCAACAGACTCTTCCTAAGTCTGAACTGGTTAAGAAGTTTGTTACCGGGGAAGCACCAGTACCTTGGAGTGAAACTCGTGCAGGTCAGGAGTGGACTAAGGAATGGAACTTAGTTTCATGTGTTCCAACAGACAAGCATCTTGTTGAGCACTTGACTAAAGCTGATGAAATGTTAAATTCTGATGATTTTAAAACCCAGCTTAGAGTCACTACATTGAGTACTAAACGTTTACAAGGTCTTCATTCTACTACTCATGCAGAGCTACACAAGATTCAGGAGAACTTTATCAAACAGGAACAAGTTTGGAAAATTGATAAGAAAAAGTTCTTCCAACCTACCATTGACAAGATTGCTTATATTGAGAAGACTCAAGATCATCAACAAGCTCAGATTGATGAAATTCTGAAAAATCAAGCTTCTCAGCAATCACAACTAACTGAAATCCAATCCTCAGTGGAATTACTTATCTCTCTTTTACTACCTGCTGATGCCAAAAAAGGGGAGAAGGTAATTAAGTCCAAATGCAAAACTAACAAGACACTGCAAGGAAAGGATGATGGAAATGATGACCAAGGATACTCTGGAATGGGTAGCGGTCATAGTCAAGGTAGAAGGTTAACATCAAAACAAGCTAGTCACAGGACAAGTTCTGATACTGGGAAAAGAATAAGTTCTGCTGCTGGTAAAAAGTTAAGTTCTAATGAACTTTTAGATCTTGATGAGGAAATGTCAAGACGGTTATTTCTTCAAGAAAATCCAGGAATGGACTTGGAAAGTTTAAAGGAAGAAAAAGCCAGACTTAAATCAGAGAAAGTCACATCTAAATCTGAAGCTTCTGGTAAAAAGCCACTTCCAAAACTCAAAGGCATTGTGATCAAAGAAAGGACACATACTGAAGCAACATTGGCTAGATCACAACCACAGATAGATCCAAGATCCAAGGGTAAAGAAAAGGTTGGTGAACCTATCAAGGTTTATGTACCTCGCGAGGAAGAAGAAATTACTGATGAAAAGGATGATCTTGCTCTGACTTCAAGAAAAGTTCTCAAAACAACCTCTGACATGGCTCAAGTTGTTCAGAGTCAAGAAATTGTAAGTTCTGATATTCAAAAGAAGCAAGTAACCTCTGACACAGCTCAAGTTAACTTGATATCAGAAGATAGACCAAAGACACTCCTACCAGGATTCACTAAAGCAAAACAGACTCAATCTTTGAAGACTACTGCAAGTGGTTTTGAAGCAAGAGTAGTTACTGGAAAGGAAGCAAGAGATAAAACTGGATTGGGAAGTGCTGATGAAAGAAGAGTACACAACACTACCAATGATCCAACTTCCTTGAGTGAACCAGGTATTGGAGCAACTCCTGAGAGATTGAATCAACTGGAATCTGTACAGATGGTTTACCATACCTACTTGAAAGAATACATCATGTTGTATTTCATGACAGATGGTAGGGTTTATCATATAAGACAAAATGCCATTCCATTGAAGTATTTTGAAGAATTAGAGCATGTACTTTTCTTACTTCAAGTGGATGACAGAATAACAGGGACTGCTGCAAACTACTTAAAAGAACAGATTCAGAGACAGAAAAGCTTTATTCTGTTAAGTCTGACAGCACATATGTTCCAAAGTACAGAGATCACAATGGTGATATTGTTGATATGAAGCCTAATACTGCACAAATCAGAACATATCTTGGTATTAAGGGACTTGAATTCAATTTAGAGTCTGACAAAGCTTATGTCATAAGACTAGATCAGGAGTTGAGAAAAGCAAAGATCAATGATCTCAGAGCTGCAATCTTTCAAACTGGTGAAGATACTGCAGAGCTTAAAGATGTCAAAAGGAGAATGATTGATGAACTCAGATATGCTGAATAATGTTTGTTGAAGAACTATCTCAGAACAACTCCTGACATCAGAGAGATCAGAAGATGATGAAACCAAGTCGAAGATCTACAACTGCTTAAATTCTGATATTTGTACAGACTGAAGTTGTTATCAGAAGTTGAAATTGGTAAAAGCTTTAAGGACTGTAAGTTGTAGTTATCTAGTCTAATTCTCATGCATTTGTACTTAATGTTTTTGACATCATCAAATATCTGTTAAACTTGTATATTATGCTAATTTACAAGTTGGGGGAGATTGTTAGATATATTTGATAATGTCATGGCTAATATGTTTTATGTTTAGCTTTCAAATCTTACTTGAACAGGATAAATCAGTACTTAACTGTTGATCAGTACTTATACTGGAAGTCAGGACTTAAGGATATCAGTACTTATGTTATCAGGAGATAATCATCAGAAGATAGATATCAGAACTTAAGTGCTGAAGGACGATCAGATAAGGACAGTAGCTGATTAAAGGAAAGAAGATCAAGATAAACATAAGAAGAGATATGCATGAAGAAGGAATTCTGTGAAGAATGGAATACTTGGAAGAAAAGATATCTGATTGATATATTTTAGGAAGCAGAATTATATTCCATATCAATTAGCGATTATCTTGTAATTGTGTAGTATATAAACACAGACATAGGGTTTACACTATAAGTGTTATCATTATTCGAGAAGATTATTCATTGTAACCCTAGCAGCTCTCGTGATATTGTTCATCACTGAGAGGTAACAGTTCCATACTGTAACAGAGTTTATTGTTTCATTAAAGTTTGTTTTCTATTACTTAAGTTCTTAAAGTTTGATTTGAGTGTACTATACACTGTATTCACCCCCTCTATAGTGTGTGTGTGACCTAACAGACTCAATTAAATGAGATTCAATCTTCAGTGGAACTCCTTCTTTCTCTACTCCTGACAGATTATGCCAAAGAGGGGGAGAAGGTAGTTAAGTCCAAATGCTCACCAATTAAGACACTGAAGAAAAAGGATGATCATGGTGATGACCAGGGAAACTCTGATAAGAGTAGAGGTCACAGTCAAGGAGAGCAATTGAGCAGGATTCCTTCTCAACAGACAGGTTCTCATCAGAGACTGTCTGGTTCTACTCAAATGAGGAATAAGGAAGGAAAGAAGCCTACAAATCAGGATGTTTCTTTGTTGATCACAAAGTCTGATGATCAAGTTCTGAAAACTACTTCTGATGTAATGATTCAAGATGGAAGCCAAGATTCACAGAAGTTTTTGCAGACTCTGAAATTCAAGGGAAAGAAAGCAACATTCTTTTACAAGGATCCCAAAATTCAAACTATTGATGAAGAACTGGCCAAGAGACTATTCCTTAAGGATAATCCAGGAGTGGATTTAAAGGAATTAAGAGAAGAAGAAGCTAAATTTGCTGCTGAGAAGAGCAAACCAAAGTTAAAAGCTTCTTATGCTAAAAAGCCACCAAGGCCAAAAGAAAAGGGGATTGTGATAAAAGAAAGATCTGCCACAGAGATTCCTAGATCAAGTACTAGATCTCAAACTACTACTGATCCCAAAGACAAGGGAAAAGAAAAAGTTGGGGAGACAGTCAAGAAGCAGAAAATGAAGATTCCTCAAATTCTGATGGATCCTGTGTGCAAGATGGTTCAAGTCTTTGATGATACTGCTGCTGAAGATGAAACAGATGAAACTATGAAGAGAAAGAAGATGACAGAAGAATCTAAGACAACCTCTGACATAGCTCAAGTTGTTCAGAGTGAAGATATTTCAGAACAGCGAGCTACAGATGAAACTGTAAATCCTGACAAATTCATCAAGACATCAACCTCTGACACTGCTCAAGTTGACATAGACAGCTTAACACTTGATCAGAAAAAGAAGCTGCTATGGAACAAAGTTACTCCAGTGGAACCTAAGACCAATCTAATGTTGAATCAACTTGCAACATTTGGGTTAAAAGCCAAGCAATCTAGAGATAATTCTGGATTAGGTTCTGACAAAGAAAAGATACAAACAGGAGTAGAAGTTACTCTCAGAGATCCTTTCATTTTGAAAGACAAACCATATGAAGAAATCAAACAAAAGCACCTTGACAAAGTGTTGTCTACTCAAATTGTCATGGATACTCATGATGAATCAGAAGTTAAAGAAAAATTGATTCTATTTCTCAATGATGGCAGAACTTACAGACTAGCAGATTCTGATGTGCTAAAGAAGTCTGTCAAAGAGCTTCAACATATTCACTACCTTCTGGAAGTAAAATCTGATGTTACAAGAAGATGGTCATATTACATTTTGAAGGCTATAAGAGATCTTCTCAAAAACTCTGGTGCAAAAGCTTCTGAATACATTCCAAAAATAACTGAGGATGATGGAAGAGAAATTCCTATGAGGAAGAATTCTGCTAAGGTAGAAGTAATTCTGAAAGGAAGATGCTTATGCTACAATGAAGACTCTTCACATCCCAGAGTTATCAGACTTGGAGATGGACTTGAAAGAACATTAATTCCTGCACTCAGAGCAGCAATTTATCAGATTGGTGATAATGAAGATAAAGAACTGATGCAAGTCAAAGCACAGTTAGTTGAAGTTCTGAGAAATGCTGAGGATAAGCTGGTAACAGACTTTACAAGGAATCACTATGGATTCAGATTGATCCAGTGATATTGGTAAAGCTACATGTACTGTAAGTTGTATTTAGCTGTTTAAAATAATATCTCATTGCATTTGTACTTAAATGTTTTTGATATCATCAAATCTATTAACTTGTATATTTTTCATAATTTACAAGTTGGGGGAGATTGTTAGATATATTTGTGATGTCATATCTAATCTGATTTGTTTAGTTTCAGAACTTATTATCATAATATCAGAATATCAGAACTTAACTGGAAATCAGAACTTACTGAAGATAGGAAGTTATCAGAACTTAAGGCGTCAGAACTTATATCAGGACTTAAGTGTGGATATACTTCAGGGATGAAAAATGGCTGATTTACAGGAGAGGATCTGGATTAAACAAGTAAAGATATGCATGAAGAATTGGACAGCTATAGGACTGCAGTAGATAATCTCTGATTGATATATTCTAGGAGACAGAATCGTTATCATATCAATTAGTAGTTATCTTGTAACTGTGTATTATATGAACACAACTTAGGGTTTACACTATAAGTGTTATCATTCACGAGAAGGTTATTCATTGTAACCCTAGCAACTCATAGTGATATCATACATCACTGAGAGAGTAGATTAAACCTACTGTAACAGAGTTTGATATATTGAATAAACTTGTTTTCTGTTACATACTTGTGTTTATAATTGAATTGATTGTAGATACTGTATTCAACCCCCTTCTATAGTATCATTGAGGCCTAACACCTTCTATTATATTTGATGTACCTGATATCGTCCAAACATGTGAGTTAGTTTTAGTCAACTGTGAGAAGTATTTCTGACTCTGTAAAATAGTGTGTGTGGTTGTGCAGTTAACAATGCATATATCTTCCATCTCTATATATATATAAATGAAAAACATATTTATTAAAAACACACCGAGTACATAGAACAACAACATGAAACAAGTACATAAAATGAGTACATAATGGAAATAAGTAAAACATAAAGGAAATAAGTAAAACAAGACAATATATATGAAGTCTGATCGTCTAAATCATAATAAAGATTAGCACCAGTGTCTATTTCATTTGAGGCCTTATTGATTGGTTCATTAACTAGAATATAATTAGCGAAGTTGGTTTCTACTCTCTTTCCATTATTCCTTTTGGATGACTCGTAGAGGTCAACAAGATGTTTGAGTGTGCGAAAAGTACGTTGCCAGTGCCCCTCAGATCCGCACCTATGACAGATGCCTCGGTTCTATCCTTCTTGGGGGGCCTTTCTTTTATTTGGAACTTCACGTTGCCAATTCTGGTGGCCAAAGTTGTAACCATCACGTTTCCACTTCAGGTGGCCAGAATGATATTGATTGCGAAACCGACCACGGAAATTTCCACTTCCACAGTTTCGTCCATAACCCCATCCTCCTCTATGCCCTTTCCCACGTTCATTCTTTAGGAATGACGTGTTATGTACTTCTGATAACTGGGCAGAGCCTATGGGACGTATCTGATGATTTTTTAGAAGCAACTCATTATTCTTTTTAGCCACAAGAAGGATAGATATCAGCTCTCCATATTTCTAAAAATTCCGCTCCCTATATTGTTGAGCCAGGATCATAGTGTTGGGGTGAAAAGTTGAGAGGGTCTTTTCAATCATTTCAGCATCAGTAATATTTTCACCACATAAATTAATTTTGAGCTTATCTTGAAAAAGAACGAAATTATATTCAGCTACATATTTGAAATCCTGTAACCTCAAATTAATCTAGTCATATCGGGCAGATGGCAAGTGAACAAGTTTCTGGTGATCAAATCTATCCTTGAGATTATTCCAAAGGGTGAGTGGATTTTTGATAGTGAGGTATTCAAATTTTAGATCTTCGTGGATGTGATGCATAAGAAAGATAATTGATTTTGCATTTTGTTTAACAATTGGGATTTTTTCTGGGTCAATAGTATCTTTTAGGCCATTAGCACTAAGGCGTAATTTCGCATCAAGGACCCATGAAAAATAATTATTCCCCGAAACATCCAAGGCAACAAACTTTAATTTTGCAAGATTCGTCATTCTGATTAGATTTTAAATAAGATATAATATGTCACATAATATTTAAACAAGCAAGTTGAAATAATAACTTTATACAAAAGTTACGACGACATAGCCGGCCAGAAAACTTTTGATTATTACTTGACGGCAGCACCATCTTTATAGTAGTATTACTTGACGGCAGAGCCATCTTTATAGTATTATTTGACGGCATAGCCATCTTTATAGATTTCAATCAGTAACATAAATGTGTAATAATAAGTAGAATAAAATGAGTAAAAGAAATCGTACCTCTTTTATGAAATAATTTTAGTTGATAGAGACTCGTGGATCAGAATAAGTCATAGCTCTTTCGAGAATAAAGTTTCAGTTGGCAGAGACTCGTGCTGATAACGTGTTATAAACCTTGACTGAAAATATTAGTTATGTTTAATGTAGAGGAAGTATAGGAGAATAGAAGATGGAGAGAAAGTTGTGTATCATTTCATTAGCTAAATGAGCTATTTATAGTAGTTAGTTTACAAGGCTTACTAAGTAAGCTATTCAAATCTTCTTCATTAAGTATTAAAAAACTTCCTCGATAAGGTTTACAAGTCTTTCTCGATAAGCTTTACAAGTCTTCCTCGGTAAGATTTGAGAGACTTCCTCGATACTCTTTGACAATCATTTTATATTTATTCAAATATTTTAACAATATGAAAATTTTGATCGACTGAATATTTTGCTTAGTTGTCCTTATAAAATATTTTCTTATGTTATCTCCATACACTATCTAATATTGTTCTCTCGGATATAAGTTACATGTTACACAATCGGCGGAGGATATGTGTTATATATGTTGCGTGATCTAACAATTGTAGTTGATAATGTTGTTTTTGTCAAACAATTGATTCGGTTTTGGTTTAAAAATTTCTGAATCATTTTTTTCGCTTCGATTTCAGTTATAAACCGTCTCAAATAAATTTTATAAAACAAATACGGTTACTAGCTACAATTTTTAAGCATAAAAATGACATTCGTTACGAAATAAAAATACAAAGCTCTCATAATAAATTATTAAAAATCCTATACGAAGAATACAAGTCTCAATGTCGAATCCCCAGGAAAAATGGCTGCATATTTGTATTAACAGTGTGTTAGGTTTTGTAATGTGAACTAGTATAAATCAGGCTGGTAGAAAAAAGGTTAAGCATAACCATTCCAACTTCACTAATCTAAAGATTCCCGAGTGCTAGAAGTTTTAATTGTCCGGGTACGCACATGTTATATGTAATATCCCGTAATTTTTAAAATTAGATTGATAATAGAATAATAGAATAAAAAGTATTAAAATTTGATTAAGATTAGGATTGAAAATTGAATTAGAATAATGGGCCTAAAATTTGGATCAGATTCTAATATGGATAACTTGTAGGTTAATATATAGGGTTTTGTCTCGTTATAAATACACCCTATTCGTCTTCCTCGCCTTAATTAATAAAATTCGTAGGGTTTTATTCACATAAATCAGCACTCTTGTAAAATTCGTAGTAAATTCATCGTGAGTCGGAATTCAGTGATTTTGGACTTTTCGGAGAGGTCTTTTCGTTATCTTCAACTTTCATGTTTCATATTTTCCAATATAACGTCGTTTAGTGGGTCAAAAAGGCTATATTCAGATCTGGTCAGATTTTAAGGTAAGTTTTCGATCGATCTTACTAGTGTTTTCAAAATTGTGTATTATGCGTGCATATTTGATTATCCAAAAATGGGCTAAGTGATGATATTTTTGAAAGTATTATGTGTTACAAGTATACGTATTGTTGTATCTCTGTGGTGTCTAGATGATAATTCTGAATCTTTGATTTGTGCCATGGTTTGTGAAAATATCGAATAAGAACTTAGGACCGCAGTCACCGGATTGTAGTGACAGTTTTCAGAAAATTTAGGACCGTTATCACCGGGTTGTAGTGGTCTTGGCATGAGTTATTGATTTTGGAATTATTGTTGTCTATGTGCTATGTGTATTGTGTGTATCGAATAATAATAAGAATAAGAAAGTGTATCAAAAGTGTTTGTTTCGTATATCATATCGTATAGATTATCGTATTTTGTTATATGTGTTCATGTTACTTGGCCTACTAGTTGGATCGATTGATTTCTTGCTGGGCTGTATAGCTCATTACTTACAATTTCAGGTTTCGCCTAAGAGTTCGAGTTGGATAGCATTGAAGTTAGAGGACTTAGAATTGGAGTTGTTTGACTTTTGGACTTCCGTTAGCTGCGCTTTTGTAATAGTCTCCTTTGTAATTGAATTTTGGATTAGTAAATTGTATTTTGTTTTAGTTTTGATTTAGAATTAATAGTCTGGAAGTGCGGGCTGTTACATATCTAATATCCCGTAATTTTTAAAATTAGATTGATAATAGAATAATAGAATTAAAAGTATTAAAATTTGACTAAGATTAGGATTTAAAATTGAATTAGAATAATGGGCCTAAAATTTGGATCAGATTCTAATATGGTTAACTTGTAGGTTAATATATAGGGTTTTGTCTCGTTATAAATACACCTTATTCGTCTTCCTCGCCTTAATTAATAAAATTCGTAGGGTTTTATTCACATAAATCAGCACTCTTGTAAAATTCATAGTAAATTTATCGTGAGTCGGAATTCAGTGATTCTGGACTTTTCGGAGAGGTCTTTTCGTTATCTTCAACTTTCGTGTTTCGTGTTTTCCAATATAACGTCGTTTAGTGGATCAAAAAGGCTATATTCAGATCTGGTCAGATTTTAAGGTAAGTTTTCGATCGATCTTACTAGTGTTTTCAAAATTGTGTATTATGCGTGTATATTTGATTATCAAAAAATGGGCTAAGTGATGATATTTTTGAAAGTATTATGTGTTACAAGTATACGTATTGTTGTATCTATGTGGTGTCTAGATGATAATTCTGAATCTTTGATTTGTGCCATGGTTTGTGAAAATATCGAATAAGAATTTAGGACCGCAGTCACCGGATTGTAGTGACAGTTTTCAGAAAATTTAGGACCGTTATCACCGGGTTGTAGTGGTCTTGGCATGAGTTATTGATTTTGGAATTATTGTTGTCTATGTGCTATGTGTATTGTGTGTATCGAATAAGAATAAGAATAAGAAAGTGTATCAAAAGTGTTTGTTTCGTATATCGTATCGTATAGATTATCGTATTTTGTTATATGTGTTCATGTTACTTGGCCTACTAGTTGGATCGATTGATTTCTTGATGGGCTGTATAGCTCATTACTTAAAATTTCAGGTTTCGCCTAAGAGTTCGAGTTGGATAGCATTGAAGTTAGAGGACTTAGAATTGGAGTTGTTTGACTTTTGAACTTCCGTTAGCTGCGCTTTTGTAATAGTCTCCTTTGTAATTGAATTTTGGATTAGTAAATTGTATTTTGTTTTAGTTTTGATTTAGAATTAATAGTCCGGAAGTGCAGGCTGTTACATATGTAATATCCCGTAATTTTTAAAATTAGATTGATAATAGAATAATAGAATAAAAAGTATTAAAATTTGATTAAGATTAGGATTTAAAATTGAATTAGAATAATGGACCTAAAATTTGGATCAGATTCTAATATGGATAACTTGTAGGTTAATATATAGGGTTTTGTCTCGTTATAAATACACCATATTCGTCTTCCTCGCCTTAATTAATAAAATTCGTAGAGTTTTATTCACATAAATCAGCACTCTTGTAAAATTTGTAGTAAATTCATCGTGAGTCGGAATTCAGTGATTCTGGACTTTTCGGAGAGGTCTTTTAGTTATCTTCAACTTTCGTGTTTCGTGTTTTCCAATATAACATCATTTAGTGGGTCAAAAAGGCTATATTCAGATCTGGTCAGATTTTAAGGTAAGTTTTCGATCGATCTTACTAGTGTTTTCAAAATTGAATATTATGCGTGTATATTTGATTATCAAAAAATGGGCTAAGTGATGATATTTTTGAAAGTATTATGTGTTACAAGTATACGTATTGTTGTATCTCTGTGGTGTCTAGATGATAATTCTGAATCTTTGATTTGTGCCATGGTTTGTGAAAATATCGAATAAGAACTTAGGACCGCAGTCACCGGATTGTAGTGACAGTTTTCAGAAAATTTAGGACCGTTATCACCGGGTTGTAGTGGTCTTGGCATGAGTTATTGATTTTGGAATTATTGTTGTCTATGTGCTATGTGTATTATGTGTATCGAATAAGAATAAGAATAAGAAAGTGTATCAAAAGTGTTTGTTTCGTATATCGTATCGTATAGATTATCATATTTTGTTATATGTGTTCATGTTACTTGGTCTACTAGTTGGATCGATTGATTTCTTGCTGGGCTGTATAGCTCATTACTTACAATTTCAGGTTTCGCCTAAGAGTTCGAGTTGGATAGCATTGAAGTTAGAGGACTTAGAATTGGAGTTGTTTGACTTTTGGACTTCCGTTAGCTGCGCTTTTGTAATAGTCTCCTTTGTAATTGAATTTTGGATTAGTAAATTGTATTTTGTTTTAGTTTTGATTTAGAATTAATAGTCCGGAAGTGCGGGCTGTTACATATGTAATATCCCGTAATTTTTAAAATTAGATTGATAATAGAATAATAGAATAAAAAGTATTAAAATTTGATTAAGATTAGGATTTAAAATTGAATTAGAATAATGGGCCTAAAATTTGGATCAGATTCTAATATGGATAACTTGTAGGTTAATATATAGGGTTTTGTCTCGTTATAAATACACCATATTCGTCTTCCTCGCCTTAATTAATAAAATTCGTAGGGTTTTATTCACATAAATCAGCACTCTTGTAAAATTCGTAGTAAATTCATCGTGAGTCGGAATTCAGTGATTCTGGACTTTTCGGAGAGTCCTTTTTGTTATTTTCAACTTTTGTGTTTTGTGTTTTCCAATATAACGTCGTTTAGTGGGTCAAAAAGGCTATATTCAGATCTGATCAGATTTTAAGGTAAATTTTCGATCGATCTTACTAGTGTTTTCAAAATTGTGTATTATGCGTGTATATTTGATTATCAAAAAATGGGCTAAGTGATGATATTTTTGAAAGTATTATGTGTTACAAGTATACGTATTGTTGTATCTCTGTGGTGTCTAGATGATAATTCTGAATCTTTGATTTGTGCCATGGTTTGTGAAAATATCGAATAAGAACTTAGGACCGCAGTCACCGGATTGTAGTGACAGTTTTCAGAAAATTTAGGACCGTTATCATCAGGTTGTAGTGGTCTTGGCATGAGTTATTGATTTTGGAATTATTGTTGTCTATGTGCTATGTGTATTGTGTGTATCGAATAAGAATAAGAATAAGAAAGTGTATCAAAAGTGTTTGTTTCGTATATCGTATCGTATAGATTATCATATTTTGTTATATGTGTTCATGTTACTTGGTCTACTAGTTGGATCGATTGATTTCTTGCTGGGCTGTATAGCTCATTACTTACAATTTCAGGTTTCGCCTAAGAGTTCGAGTTGGATAGCATTGAAGTTAGAGGACTTAGAATTGGAGTTGTTTGACTTTTGGACTTCCGTTAGCTGCGCTTTTGTAATAGTCTCCTTTGTAATTGAATTTTGGATTAGTAAATTGTATTTTGTTTTAGTTTTGATTTAGAATTAATAGTCCGGAAGTGCGGGCTGTTACATATGTAATATCCCGTAATTTTTAAAATTAGATTGATAATAAAATAATAGAATAAAAAGTATTAAAATTTGATTAAGATTAGGATTTAAAATTGAATTAGAATAATGGGCCTAAAATTTGGATCAGATTCTAATATGGATAACTTGTAGGTTAATATATAGGTTTCGTCTCGTTATAAATACACCCTATTCGTCTTCCTCGCCTTAATTAATAAAATTCGTAGGGTTTTATTCAGATAAATCAGCACTCTTGTAAAATTCGTAGTAAATTCATCGTGAGTCGGAATTCAGTGATTCTGAACTTTTCGGAGAGGTCTTTTCGTTATCTTCAACTTTCGTGTTTCGTGTTTTCCAATATAACGTCGTTTTCGTGTTTTCGATCTGACCAGATCTGAATATAGCCTTTTTGACCCACAATACACATAGCACATAGACAACAATAATTCCAAAATCAATAACTCATGCCAAGACCACTACAACCCGGTGATAACGGTCCTAAATATTTTGAAAACTGTCACTACAATCCGGTGACTGCGGTCCTAATTCTTATTCGATATTTTCACAAACCATGGCACAAATCAAAGATTCAGAATTATCATCTAGACACCACAGAGATACAATAATACGTATACTTGTAACACATAATACTTTCAAAAATATCATCACTTAGCCCATTTTTTGATAATCAAATATACACGCATAATACACAATTTTGAAAACACTAGTAAGGTCGATCGAAAACTTACCTTAAAATCTGACCAGATCTGAATATAGCCTTTTTGACCCACTAAATGACGTTATATTAAAAAACACGAAACACGAAAGTTGAAGATAACGAAAAGACCTCTCCGAAAAGTCCAGAATCACTGAATTCCGACTCACGATGAATTTACTACGAATTTTACAAGAGTGCTGATTTATGTGAATAAAACCCTACGAATTTTATTAACTAAGGCGAGAAAGACGAATAGGGTGTATTTATAACGAGACAAACCCTATATATTAACCTACAATTTATCCATATTAGAATCTGATCCAAATTTTAGGCCCATTATTCTAATTCAATTTTAAATCCTAATCTTAATCAAATTTTAATTCTTTTTATTCTATTATTCTATTATCAATCTAATTTTAAAAATTACGGGATATTACATTAGATAGGCAGAAACAGTGGGACTTTGAGATGCATTAGCATGGATGCAAAAATGGAGAACTACGAACTACATATTTGAATTGAACGCGAATTCAGTGGTGGAGGCCATCTATAATAATGAGGGAAGATCGAATTTTCGTAATATTATAGATGATTGTGTAATTTTAATTCGACATTTTGAGAATGTATTAGACTATTAGTTGTGTATGAATATCGATTTGCGAATAATAAAGCTCATATGCTAGCTCAAACTGTATTTTTGATGTCAGGTTATATGAAATAGTTTGAGCCCGCTTCAGAATTCATTTATATAATCTGATTTTGAAGAAATATTAATATATACAAGCACGATTATTTCAAAAAAAAAAAAAAATTAGCAAGGGAATTGTTTTGCCCTGTACATCTACAACTTTGTACAATTCCCTAAATTTATAAACATAAATACGCAGTAGATATGGTAAATTAACCTTAACATACAGTGTAAGCAGGCTAAAGCCCCAAGCCCCAGTCTGTGATAGTAAAAGCTTACTTATTATGTCCCCTGGTACAAAATTTCAAAGTTTATTACTTGATTTCAAAAATACTAGTTTTATCATTGTACGGGAAATTTTATTCATATTGTTTATAATATTTTAATATTGACATAATTTTTATAAAAAATTTATTCGTAAAATTGTGAAATTATATTTATACACAGTTTTTTAATATTAAACTTTTGTTATTTTTATTGTTATATACATATTTTCATGAAATTTCATATTAAAATCTTCAAATTATATATATACTCTATTTCAGCCGCTCCAAATGTATTAAATTATACGTAAATATTTTTTATTTTTTTGTAAAAATTATAAAATAATATTTTTAAATTTGATCCACAATTTTTTTAAATTTATCTCTGAATTAATAATATTTTTAATTTTTTTAATACAATTATAAAGAATAATTGCTAGTTATACTTTTAAAAGTATAATTAGAAATAGATTTCAAGCTCATTTATTTTTGCAAAGTGATTCTCAAATTAAAATTATTTTTGAACTATAGTTGATACAATTAAAATGAATAACAACTAATTATACATTCAAAAAAATTTAAAATTATTCGTTTACTGAATTTTGTGTAATTATAGATGTGTTTTTTGTTGTGTAAAGTTAACCCGATGACCAAATCTTACCACATTAACTTCCTTACTCCAATTATATATAGGATATAAATGTAAATATTAGTTTTAGGTTTATCCTTCCCAACTTTGTTTTTACTTCAAACTAAATTAGTATTTTACCCTGACGACCAAAGCATAGCATCAAAACTCCTTTACCCTAATTATATATTTCAAAAATATATGTATTTCTTCATTATAAAAGTTTTATATAATATATATTATTTATTTATTTATTTATTTATTTATTTATTTTATAATCGAATAATCAGATTGGTTTCCGGTTTCTTTGATTCGGTTTTAACTTATAACCGAAACCGAATAATTGGTTACGGTTTCGATTTCAATTTTTCGGTTTCGATTTCCGTCGAATTTAGTCGCTTCAATTTTTATCAATTTTTAGTGATTTCGATTTCGGATTCAAAATTTATTAAATTTTTTACTCGGCCCTAATTATATAGGTGTCATTTCTCTTCTTTTTTTTTAGTTGTTGATATGAATAGGACCCCGTGAGGCGTTATAATTTTACCATTTATATATTGGTACATAATTTGATGCAAAATCCTGCCCTTTTTTCTTTTTATTTTTTGCAGAAATCCTGCCCTTTTTTCAAAAAGAAAAACATGGAAGTGTATGTTTAGGGTTCGATACTGATCTGATACTTTAATCCGATCAATTATCAAATCACGTATAGGATTAAGAGTAGGTTTAATCAGATTAAGTATAGGATTATAATTTGAGGGTAAATCAGAATCATTATAGGATTAGAATGTGGGGGTTAGTAATTCAGTTCTATATATAGTCACTGGTTTGATGAACTTTAGCAAAACTTGTACATACTGATTTTAAGAGCATCATGGCTAAGAAATTGAAACTAGAGCATGATCAAAGTGAGGGTTACGACTATTTTCAAAATCTTATGGACGAGCTGGTGATATCTATATTCACAAAACTGATGAATAGCAGTAGCAGCGACATGAAACATGCCTCTCATATCGACTCAAAAGTATTAGGTCGGTGCACGACTGTCTGTAAGCGATTCAATGCCCTTGCTTGTCCTGTCATTGGCAAAACCTGTTTTGAAAAACTCCCTGACCAACTTGTGATGTGTATATTCACGAAACTGAGTTGCAGCCACGACGAAGACAAGTATGACTCTCTTGGTGATTTAAAAGAATTAGGTCGGTGCTTCCAAGCGTTTCAATTCCCTTGCCTCTCTTGTTCCATCCCTTTCCATTAAGCATCCCTCCGTTACTACGTTGTGTCTTTACTGCCCCTTTATCCTCAACACATTCAAGCACATTCGCTCGCTCCAAATCACGCACTGTTGTAGCAATGCAGCACTAATGAGATATCAAAATAAGTGTTTCCCTCGTATCGTCTGGGAGGCCTTTTATAAGCCTCATTCTTATTGTCTTGCTGTTGTTTCATACAAAAATTTAAACCCATACGTTTTTAGAGATCCGCAATCTTTAATGCTTTCTGATGCTACTCCCAAGGATGAGGAATACCATGAATCAATTTGGAGAGATATCAAGGCCATGTTTTGTCTTCATCACATGCGGGTCTCCTCAATCAAGGACCACACATTTCTTCAAAGGGTTGTGATTACTGACTTGTATCAAGAGGGGAATTTAACTCTTGAGGAGGACATGCTAGCTGAGCTCCGAAACTGTGCCCCCATCACCAACCTTGAACAAGTCATCATGCGTGATAGGTCTGGTTCTGCCATTAATCTGGATGTTCCTGGCCCGTATAAAAGTTTGGGGGTTATGTTGAACGAAGTGTGCTTTAGCATCCTAGAATGGTGTGAGAAGCCCCTGCACGATCTTATCCCCAAGGATGAAGATGTTACGGGTATTCCAACTAGAGCCGGCCAAACGGGCGGTTTAGCTCGGCACGAACGTAATTCGGCTCGTCTAATATGTTGAGAAACTCACTAACAAGTATAGCAACATAGAGGCAAGTGTATAAAGAATTTAACAAGTTTAGGCCAAGACCACAGTTAACAAAACAAAACATGCAGGTAAACAAAATCAGTAACTGAAATAACGAAGAGAGAAAGATGTACCCGAAACCATAGCTTTCAACAGTGACTGAAATAAAGGTTTACAGATACAAAATGCCAAGAAAATAATCACAGCTGAGTCACCAGGCCTTGCTCGAAGTCCTGGCTGCTCTTGAAGAGATTATTGCCCCCTACCTGCTGCGTTTGGGATGTGCGCAATATCTCCACCAGGATAAAACAGCTCGGAGTTTATGTTAACAGCAGCAACAAAACCTCCACTTCGACCAGCACCTCAGTCGCCGGAAAATATCAGCACTTCAGGACTTATGGGAGAGAAATGCAGAGAGGTTGAAGAGAAGAGATGAGAATGTAGTGTGTTGTATATTCATTCAGTTTAGCCTCTATTTATAGGAGAGGAAAAATGAAACTGTCCACACACTTAATGTTTGAATTAAACTGCCCCATTAATGAAAAAATCAAAACTGATCAGATTTTGAATTCATAAATGAAAAAATCAAAACTGAACAGCTTTTGAATTTAAATTATTTGTAACAGCTTTTCACATTAACACCCACATTATTATCAGAACTTAAGTTAAGTTCTGATTCGACTCATCAGTACTTAAGTTCTGATTCGACTCATCAGTACTTAAGTTCTGATTCTGATATCAGATCAGAACTTGTTAAGTTCTGATTTTATTCATCAGTTCTTAAGTTCTGATTCTTATTTCAGAACTTGTTACAGATCAGATTATTTGCAGGTTCAATATATTTAGACTACTTAGCCTATTTCAGAACCCAGCCCAATAATCCAATCACCGATAAATAAATTCGAATTAAAATAATTCTCAAATAAATAAAATCCTCGCCCAGGTCGCCTCGCGTACGCGAGACGCCGAGACATTCGCCCAAATCGCCCTTCGACCCGACCCGGTCCGGTCCGGTCCGGTGTGGTGCGGTGCGGTGCGGTGTGTGTGTGCGCGTGAAGCACACAACAACACAATGGACCATCACACACCTTAGTAGTTGTATACTACTCATGTGGGTAATACCATATAAAGCACACAACCCCCTTTATTTATTTTAATGTGGGACAAACATTCTCAAATTTTCCAAGCTTTTCCAAGCTACTTTCATCTCTCATTTCATATGGATTTCATTAAGAAAATTCTTAAAACCATACATGAAAATTTAAGTTCAAATATCATTGAACAATTTCCAATCATTAGTTTTTAGGATTAACATCAAGAACATAATTAAATTAAGCTCTAAAATCCTAATTTTCTAACAATCCCCCACAAATCCATACAGAAATGTGATCAATTTCCCATCATGACTTGTTTTTCAGAGTCGGTACCCTTCCGGGTTTGAACCCTCCTAATTCCTCTACTTCAATGGCTATCGGACTCAGATGGAATGTTTCACCTTGAATCTTAATCCGTTTAGTATAACCATATTCCATAGACGACGACAAGTCAAAGGTTATGGTGCCAATCTACGGCTTTGAGACATTAATGGTCATGTCTCGATCCTGTTCGTCGAATGCTTCAAGGATTAACCCTATCCTCTAATTACGACCACACAATTACATTCGCTTAGTTGGGCATCTCCAGAGATATACTGCCTCTATCTCGTCAAATGACTTGATCCCATTCAGAGTTTTAACACTCTTGCTTTTCTGGCAGTGTCAGTACCTTCTAGGTTTACAGGGGATAGATTCAGATACTGTAGTATCATCTATGTAGCAAAGGTACTACCAACTCATCCTTACAGCTTGTTATTACCCATTGAATACACTTCAAGGGATCTCCTCTCATGTGTATTGGGTTCCCACTATTGATGAATTATGATGGGTTGACAATCCCATCCCCAACCTTGACTTAAGGACCACTGCAGGTTCCAGTCCTTTAGTAAGAGGATCAGCTATATTATTCTGAGTTCCTATGAACTCTATAGCTATGATCCTATCAGTCACTAAACCCCTTATAGACTTGAGTCTAACTTGGATGTGTCTCTTAGTTTTAGCATTATGCTTTTTACTGCTAATCTTGTCGATAGTTGTTCGACTATCACAGTGAATAGCAATAGCAGGAAGCGGTCTGCTTACTACAGGTATTGCAGACATAAGTCCGTGTAACCATTCAGCCTCCGTCCCTGTGGCATCAAGTGCACACAACTCAGCCTCAAAAGTAGACCGAGTAACAATAGTCTATCTGCTTGACTTCCAGGATATTGTTCCACCAGCCAAGGTGAACACGTATCCAGTCACTCCATTGGAACCAGACTTCTTAGCTATCCAACTTGCATCACTGTACCCTTCAAGCACACCAGGAAATCTCCTGTAGTGTAAACTAAGGTACATTGTGCCTTTTAGATATCTAAGTACTCTATCAAGAGCATCCCAATGAGTTCTGTTTGGACAGCTTGTATATCTCGCCAATTTAGACACAGAATATGAAATATCTGGTCTAGTACAGTTAGCAAGATACTGCAAGCTCCCAATAATCTGAGAATACCTTAACTGAGACACAGGTACTCCTGAAGTATTCTTGACAAGGGCAACTTTCGAATCATAAGGTGTACTAGCGATTCTACACTGTGAATAACCATATTTCTCAAGTATAGATTTCTCTATATAATGAGATTGAGTCAAGGTTATTCCTTCAGTGGACTGAATCAATTTGATTCCAAGAATCACACTTGCCTCACCCATATCCTTCATTTCAAAATGCCTTTTCAAGAATTCTTTAGTCTCGTTAATAATCTCAATATTGGTTCCAAACAGTAAAATGTCATCCACATATAGGCACAAAATAACACACTCATTACCTTTAACTTTAGTGTAGACACACTTATCACTTTCATTAATCTTATAACTGAAAGGCAATATAGTTTCATCAAACTTTTTATGCCAATCTCTGGGAGCTTGTTTCAAGCCATAGATGGACTTGATCAACTTACATACTTTCCTTTCATTGCCTGATGCAACAAATCCATCAGGCTGATCCATATAAATCTCTTCCTCAAGTTCACCATGAAGAAAAGCCGTCTTTACATCCATCTGATGAATGATAAGACCATGGACTGAAGCCAATGCTATAAGTATTCGGATTGTTACCATTCTTGCAACCGGAGAGTATGTATCAAAATAATCAATTCCTTCCTTTTGCTTAAAACCCTTAGCTACCAGTCTAGCTTTGTACTTATCTATTGAGCCGTCAGGGTTCAACTTCCTTTTAAAGACCCATTTGCACCCAATAGTAGAACACCCAGGAGGGAGATCAACCAACTCCCATGTTCCATTGGAAACAATAGAGTCAATTTCACTCTTGATAGCGCCCTTCCAGTGCCTTGACTCAGAAGAATCCATAGCTTGCCGGAAAGTTAAAGGTTCGTCCTCGATATTGTAAGTGATGAAATCACCTCCAAAATCCTTGACTATTTTTGCACGCTTACTTCTCCTTGGTTCCTCTAATTCCTTAGGAATAGAGCTACTACTAGGTTCCGCCCCCACATTTGTCATCTTTTCCACATGATCAGGAATAGAACTTGATGTGTGAGTAGGATCTTCCTCAGAAGTCGTTTCAGGTATTCCAGTCTTCATAGGGTAGACATCCTCAAAGAATGTCGCATCTCGAAATTCAACTATCGTGTTTGCCACTATACCATCTATGTCAGATTTTAACACTAAAAATCTCATAGCTGTAGTGGTTTCAAGATAGCCCAGAAAGATACAGTCAACAGTCTTTGGACCTAATTTCTTTCTCTTGTGTTCAGGAACAAGCACCTTAGCAAGGCACCCCCACACACGAAGATACTTAAGACTAGTCATCCTGCCTTTCCATAACTCCAAGGGTGTTTTATCCATGTGTTTCAGAGGGACTCTATTCAAAATATGGCAAGCCGTATTTAGAGCCTCTCCCCACATGTATTTAGGCAACCCAGAGTTAATAAGCATACTATTAATCATATCTTTAAATGTTCTGTTCTTTCGCTCAGCAACCCCATTAGACTCAGGTGTGTATGGTGGAGTAACTTCATGAACTATACCATTGTTTGCACAAAATTCATTAAAAGCATTACTCGTATACTCACCACCTCTATCAGATCTCAACCTTTTAAGTAACTTACTAGTTTGTTTTTCTACTTCAGTTTTATATATAATGAATTTACTAAGTGCTTCATCCTTATGTCTAAGTAAATAAACATAACAATATCTACTACTATCATCTATAAAAGTAATGAAGTATCTAAACTGGTCCTTGGTCAACACACCACCAAATTCACAAATATCAGTGTGTACTAAATCTAACAAGTCTGAATCCCTAACAATGTTATGAAAAGGTTTCCTTATTTGTTTAGCAGACACACATACTTGACATTTAGAATTCTTTTCTATGGTATATTTTGGAATCAACTCTAAGTTCATCATGTTCTTAAGAGCACCAAAGTTTAAATGACCTAGTCTAGCATGCCATATATTTGAGGATTCAATACAATTAACAGTAGGAATAACATTATTATTCAAACTTCCCAAAACGGGATCCGCATTAATAACAAATAAACCATTTGACAAGTAACCCTTGCCAAAGAATGTACCAGTGTGAATAAGAACTACTTTATTACACTTGAACGAAATTTCAAAACCACTAGAAACTAAACAGCTTCCACTTATTATATTTCTACGCATGTCGGGAACATGATGCACTCTCGTCAGAGATAGAATACGTCCTGAAGGGAACTTCAGATCCACGTTTCCAACTCCATGTACTTGAGCAGCACTAGCATTCCCCATCTTCACAGTCAGGCTATGACTCTGTTGATAAGATACAAATAAACTAATATCAGCACAAATATGTACATTAGCTCCAGTATCTATCAACCATTCATTTGACAGATAGGTAGAAAATATCACAGGGTTGTAGGATACATACCGGTCAACGTTGGTTTCAGAAGCCGTAGCCTCACCAACAACCATGTTCACTACAGGCCCACTTGCGGTTCCAAGCACAACATTTGCTTGTGCTACCTCGGTTTTCTTCGCTTTCTTCGTAGGGCAGTCCTTACTCCAGTGCCCAACCTGCCCACAAGACCAGCATGGTTTGTTTGCCTTGGGTTTCTTGGCCTTGTCCTTGTCACTCTTAGGTTTATTACTATTAGCTTTCTTAGCAAAAGCCTTCCTCTTTTGTCCTACAGTTGCTATGTTTACCTTCGAGGTACCGTGTTCAGTTGGCATCACATGTCCCTGTTTGGACTTGTGTTGTTCTTGTACCGAGATGTCCAGCATAAGGTTGGTCCAGGTGATCTCTCCTTTCTGTCTTTTCAGGGAGAGAGAGAACTCTTCCCAAGACTTCGGGAGTTTTTCAATCACACTCATCACCTTGAACTTCTCCGGGAGATTCATTCCAGACTCCTTCAAAGCATGCACTATCATCTCGAACTCATGCACCTGCTCAGTCATGGACTTATTGTCCACCAGCTTGAACTCGAGGAACCTTACCACATAATACTTTTCTAGACCTTGTGAGTCAGTATTATGTGTCTGGTCCAGCTTCTCCCATAAGAGTTTTGCAGAGTAGGCATCAGAAGAATAGACATCAAACAAAATGTTTGTTAGTGCCGCCAGAATGGCCGCTCTAGCCACTCCATCCTTCTCAGCCCACTTCGCAAAAGCCTTAACTGTGTCAGCCTTCTCTTGATCCACTACTGGTTTCTCATATTCCACAACCGGCCACAGACCCTTTATAGTCAACCACAGATTCATCCTTTTCTGCCAGCGAGAAAAGCCAATGCCACCGTTGAATTTTTCCGGTAAACCGGTTAGTTCAACAGCCTGTGGGAAACTATAGGTGGTCCAATCAATGGCCCCAGCAGTTACACCCGAACTGCTACCACCACCAACGATAACCTCACTTTCGTTAACCATTATGCTAAATTCTAAATAACCATTAATCTCTTCAAGAATGTTGAGAAACTCACTAACAAGTATAGCAACATAGAGACAAGTGTATAAAGAATTTAACAAGTTTAGGCCAAGACCACAGTTAACAAAACAAAACATGCAGGTAAACAAAATCAGTAACTGAAATAACGAAGAGAGAAAGAAAGATGTACCCGAAACCATAGCTTTCAACAGTGACTGAAATAAAGGTTTACAGATACAAAATGCCAAGAAAATAATCACAGCTGAGTCACCAGGCCTTGGTCGAAGTCCTGGCTGCTCTTGAAGAGATTATTGCCCCCTACCTGCTGCGTTTGGGATGTGCGCAATATCTCCACCAGGATAAAACAGCTCGGAGTTTATGTTAACAGCAGCAACAAAACCTCCACTTCGACCAGCACCTCAGTCGCCGGAAAATATCAGCACTTCAGGACTTATGGGAGAGAAATGCAGAGAGGTTGAAGAGAAGAGATGAGAATGTAGTATGTTGTATATTCATTCAGTTTAGCCTCTATTTATAGGAGAGGAAAAATGAAATTGTCCACACACTTAATGTCTGAATTAAACTGCTCCATTAATGAAAAAATCAAAACTGATCAGATTTTGAATTCATAAATGAAAAAATCAAAACTGAACAGCTTTTGAATTTAAATTATTTGTAACAGCTTTTCACATTAACACCCACATTATTATCAGAACTTTCATCAGTACTTAAGTTCTGATTCGACTCATCAGTACTTAAGTTCTGATTCTGATATCAGATCAGAACTTGTTAAGTTCTGATTTTATTCATCAGTTCTTAAGTTCTGATTCTTATTTCAGAACTTGTTACAGATCAGATTATTTGCAGGTTCAATATATTTAGACTATTTAGCCTATTTCAGAACCCAGCCCAATAATCCAATCACCGATAAATAAATTCGAATTAAAATAATTCTCAAATAAATAAAATCCTCGCCCAGGTCGCCTCGCGTACGCGAGACGCCGAGACATTCGCCCAAATCGCCCTTCGACCCGACCCGACCCGGTCCGGTCCGGTGCGGTGCGTGGCGGGGCGGGGCGCGCGTGTGTGTGTGCGCGTGAAGCACACAACAACGCAATGGACCATCACACACCTTAGTAGTTGGATACTACTCATGTGGGTAATACCATATAAAGCACACAACCCCCTTTATTTATTTCAATGTGGGACAAACATTCTCAAATTTTCCAAGCTTTTCCAAACTACTTTCATCTCTCATTTCATATGGATTTCATTAAGAAAATTCTTAAAACCATACATGAAAATTTAAGTTCAAATATCATTGAACAATTTCTAATCATTAGTTTTTAGGATTAACATCAAGAATATAATTAAATTAAGCTCTAAAATCCTAATTTTCTAACATAATATTCGCCTAACTCGCCTCGTCACGGTCCGGTTCGTTATTCGGCACTATTCGGATATGCACACGAGCCGAGTACGATTTGTATTTTGGGAAACCGGAACCGGCCCGTAACCGGACCGGAACCGCTCGCCAGATCTGCAGACGAATAAACAGCAGAAAAAACGAATAAAAAACGAATTAACCGGCCCGTTATTCGCCAGGCCCGCCAGCTCACGAGTCATCTGTTGCCTTGTTCTCTTTGTGAATCAGATATATTAGGAATAGTTAGCTTCTGACTTTGTGAATTAAGAATTCAAAACTTCATTACTTTTATGTCACACTATTTGCTTACAACTAAAAATCAATCAGATAATGAATTTGTTATGTTTTATATTTTATTTAAATTGTAAATATGGTTTGTTCCTTTTTTTAGAGAGGAGTTCTCTCAAATTAATTTTAACATTTTTTTAATTAATAAAATTTATAAAGGTACCGTACTCTTTTTTCTTATTTTAATATATATTATATTTTAATACATATTAGTTTTTCAAAATCGAAAAAATAATTTAACAGAAAAAATTAAGATAAAAAAAAAAAGTAAAAACAAAACATACATTATATAAAATTTGCGTACATGTGTATAAAAAAAGGAAAAAAAACAAAAAAAACAAAGTAATAAAATATAATGAGAAAAACGTGTAAAAAACAAACAAGCAGTGTGATTTGTGAACTATGTAAAGTGCACGTGCTAAACAACATGGTGAAACCGGTTTATTCGTCAGTTATTCGCCTAACCGCCTAAACCGTATAACTCGGCTAAATCGCGTGCCGTTCACGGTTGAACGCTTTCCAGGACCGGCCCGGCACGGTCCGGAACGTAAATTTATACGGGCTGTTCACGAATTTTATTCAACATTAACCGGCCCGTTAATTATTCGGCCCGGCACGCACGGCCCGTTCGGATGGCCGGCTCTAATTCCAACTGACCTGCAATACCCCTGGCTAATGGAACTCCTAGGAATTCTATTGAAAGACCCAGCTAAGGTGGAGGTCAAAGATAGCACAAATGTGCTTGAATTTCTTTCGGATTTAAAGTCCATTGGATACCTAATGTAAAGGGAACACTTCAACTTCTTTCGGATTTGAAGTCTGATGGCCTACCTATTTTAAAGGGATCTATGCCGCTCTGTGGCCTTTAAATAATTTCTTGGATGTTGTGTTTCCGAATCTTCTTTACTAACCTGGACGATTATGTTTTTGTATTGGTATTAGCCTACTTTGTTATTCCCTGGAATTGTATTCTTTTTTTGGTTTATGTTTGTTCTGTTATTACGTGTTCTTGTTGCAGTCCTAACATTGTACTACTTAACTTGCACTTCATAATGTTATATTTTGAATTGGAGCTGTTTCTACTAACCTCACTACTATATAAATTCATGAACAATAACCACCCGAAAGCAGTAATGTGATCAAACCCGAAAGTAGTAATTTGAATTGGAGTTCAAATGTTAAGATTCAACCCCCAGATATTAAGATCAAACCCAAAGGTTGAATTCAGCAACACCTAAAACAAAATTTAAAATTCGAGCGTAATTAAACAGCATTTAAATGTTATAAAGTTCTCAAAAATAGTAGCATCAACTAAACATTGCGCATGTCCAGTACTTCTGTTTTTTTTTGTATATAAGAAATTTAGCTACTTTTTATCCGTACTTAACTTTTAGTTTGACAGACACATGACGGCCTGCCATGATAGTTTTATACCAGTCGTGATGGTCTATAATTTGATGCAAGTGTTACAAAAAGCAGGGCAAGTATATACATTTATGTTCAGGATTCCATACTGTAATTTAAATCTCATTAAGTATAGGATTAAGATTTGGTTTAAGTAGATTAAGTATAGCTGTATAGGATTATAATTTGTGGGTTGATCAGATTCATTATAGGATTCAGAAAATCTGAGAGTAGTAATTGAGTTCTATATATATATAGTCATTCGTTTTAATGAACTCCAGCAACACATCTTCATAAAGATTTTTAGAGCAACATGGCTAAGAAATTGAAACTAGAGCATGATCAAACTGAGAGCTACGACTATTTTCAAAATCTTGTTGACAACCTCGTGATATCTATAATTACAAGACTCAGCTGCAGCACCAGCAGTAACGACAACGAGAATGATGACTCTCTTGGTGACTTGAAAGCATTAGGTCGGTGCTTGAGCGTCTCCAAGCTTTCAATTCCCTTGTCTCTCTCGTTCCATCCCTCTCCATTAAGTATCCCTCTATCAATATGTTGTGTATTTACTGCCCCTTGATCCTCAACACATTCAAGCACATTCGTTCCCTTCAAATCACGCACTGGTTTAGCACTGTAGAACTGATGAGCGATCGGAATGAGTGTAACCCTCTTATCGTCTGGGAGGCCTCTTATAGGCCTCATTCTTATTCTTTTGCTGTTGTTTGTTACAAAAATGTCTCCCCATACATTTTTAAAATCCGCAACCTTTCATGCTTTCTGATGCTGTTAAATATATGATCCTATTGGGGCCTTCCTCTAACACCTTAAGGTTTTAGATGAGCTGGTTACTCAACATGGTATCAGAGCTTAGGCTGGCGGGAGAACTAAGGTTCGATTCCCAGCCACCCCCAATATTCTCACAATTTATTGTGGACACTAAAGGAAATTAATACCCCAAAGATGGGTGCCGGTGTTCCACTCTTCGACCCATAAATGGGCTTTCGAGTGAGGGGGAGTGTTAAATATATGATCCTATTGGGGCCTTCCTTTAACACCTTAAGGTTTTAGATGAGCTGGTTACTCAACAGATGCTACTCCCAAGGATGACGAATACCATAATTCAATTTGGAGCGATATCAAGGCCATGTTTTTTCTTCATCACATGCTGGTCTCCTCAATCAAGGACCACACGTTGCTTCAAAGGGTTGTGATTACTGACTTGTATCAAGGGGGGACTTTAACTCTAGATGAGGACATGCTAGCTGAGCTCCGAAACTGTGCCCCCACCAACCTTGAACATGTCCTCGTGCGTGATAGGTCTGGTTTTGCCATTAATCTGGATGTCCATGGCCCGTGTATACGTTTGGGGTTAATGTTGAATGAAGTGTGCTTTAGCATCCTAGAATGGTAGGAGAAGCCTATGCACGATCCTATTCCCGAAGATGAAGACGTTATGGGTATTCCAACTGACCTGCAAAAGCCCTGGCTAGTGGAAATCCTGGGAATTCAATTGAAAGACCCAGCTAAGGTGGAGTTCAACGATAGCACAGATGTACTTGAATTTCTTTCAGATCTAAAGTCTGATGGATACCTAAATTAAAGGGAACACTTCAACTTCTTTCAGATTTGAAGTCTGATCCTGATGGGCTACCTTAGCTATAAGGATTGTTAGTCTTCTTGGGCAAATATATCTAGTGCCCGCTCTGTGGCCTTTAAATGATGCTTGGATCTTGTGTTTCCGTATGTTGTTTGCAAGTCTGGACAAATGACAATTATGTTTTTGTACAGACATTAATCTACTTCGTAATTATTCCTTGGATTTTTCTTTTGCACGCTTGTTATTGTTTTCTGTTATTAGCAGTCCTTAAGTGTCTCTAGGCGATTCAGTTAACTTGCTTGTCACTTTCCTACTTCCCTTTCGATAAACTTGCGAAACTATTTCATCCATAAACTTTTTTGCCACACTTGTTCCCCTTTCAAAACCATGGCCATGTTATACAAGTACTGCCCCCCCAACATCCCCAGGAAATTCAAGAACATTCGTTCACTCCAAGTCAAACACGGGTCTAACTAGCTTCGAACTGAAGAAGAGTACTCCTCTCTCATCTTCTGGGAGGCCGCTTATAGGCCTCATAGTTATTGTCTTCTCGTTGTTTCGGATATCCCCATATATCCTCAATCTCTCAAGGACAAGGATGACCAATATTCAGGGCCTGCCAAAAATATCGGGGCAACTGCGAAATCACAAAATTGGGTCCGCAACTTTTATTTTAATATAAACTTAAAAGATATACTTTGCAATAAATAAAATGAACTCACAAAATATATAAACAAAAAATATATTTCAACAATTTAGTTAAAATCAGAGTCAATTCTCACACGCTAAGAGAGGTCTTCTCGCTTGTAAAAAAATCATCTAAAACACTTTTAACATCTACTTTATCCAAAAATGCACTTTCAGTTGCCATCAGAACAAGTACATTTTACTTTTATCATGATATTATTCGTAAATATATATATAAAGTCTTAAAAATTTGGGGGCCCTGTTCTTTCGTGGGCTCGCATGCTCACCCCGCACTCCCCTCTGCCAATATTATGAATCAGTTTGGAGCCTCATCGAGAATATGTTTTGTCATCATCGCATGCTGGTCTCCTCAATCAAGGACCGCACAGATCTCCAAAGGGCTGTGGTTACTGACTTCTATAGTTGGGGGACTTTGATTCTTAAACAATCTGATATTATACGAGTAGCGCTAGAGGAGGATGGCATGCTAGCTGCGCTAAGAAACTGTACCAGTGCCAACCTCGAACATGTCCTTGTGCCGTCGTGCTTGATAGCTCTGGTTCTGCCATTAATTTGAATATCCCGTACCAGAAGATCGGACATAATAATTTTAAACGACGTGTGTTTTAGCATCATTGAATGGTAGGAGAAAGCTACGGATAATCACAGCCACAAGCACGAAGATGTAACTGGTATTCCGGCTAACCTGCCTGGAAAAGGCAGGCAGATGAATGTCTTTGGACATCTGTTGGAAACTCCAGCAAACGTGGTCAATGATATCAAAGAAATACCTTAACTTCTATCCAATATAAAATCTGATGGAAATTTACTTTGAAGGGTTTTTTATTCTCCTTGGCCAAATAAATTTACTTTGAATATTAAACTCATTGAATTTAACAAGTATTTTAATGCTTTTGAATTTTTTATTCTCCCTGAAAAATCTATTTGTCCCTGAAAAAAGTGCCATTGAGGCAATAAACCTTCGAATACAGCTTGACAAAAAAACCCTTCGAATACAATGTTAACAAAATTTCTCACCATTTCTGAAGCAAGCAAGTTATTTATAATACTAATGCTGGTTTTGTATGATGCAATTTGGTACGAGAATTAAGTGTTATAAAAGCAACGGATATTATAATGCATGCATGAACGCATAACAGGACTGAACAAAGAAACACAAGCAAATGCACAACAATATATAGCATGTTCTTATTAGGCATTTTTAGCCATCCTTTCATTTTGCAAGTATTATGCACATTTGCACACAACGCCAGACCACTATTTTGAGTAGAATCAGCCATTATTGCTCTTTATTTGCAGAAGACATTTCGGGAAGATAATTAATATACAAGAGAAAAAAATATGTTAATCTGTGATTTCTGATGATGCATTGAAGAAGTTTACAACAAATCAGATTGTTAATTAGTTAGATAAGTATTAGAGTTTTGTTTAAATGTTAACTTAGTTAACTGGATAATCTTTGACTTATCTTTTCAAAACAAACTCTATATTACATAAACCTAACCTATTTCAAATTCCTTATCTCTCTCAGGTTTATCTTTTTCAAGAAACAAAATTAACGGATTACTTGTTTTACACATTCAAATATTTCAAACTTAATCTTATCTTTTATTATATTCAAAAGAGTTTGAAATACAATCTATCCGTTGCATATTTTCTATATATACTTGACTTGGTGTTTTTCAAAAACTACACAACTCTCTGCACTTTGCATCTTATATCTTTCTGAGAAAAACATCCTCTTAATTACATTCATTGATTATCAAGTTAATTAAGAGTTTATAGTCGAGTTGTAATCTTTCACATTATTATCTTTGTATTTGAAAGAAAGGTGTATTGTATCACTTGTCCCGAGTTGTGGAAATATTGATTACAAGATCAAGGCCAAATAGCTGTGTGTTAGGTAGCTGTGTGCTAGGGAAATGGTTCTTTCATTCAGGGCCAAGATTGTAATCAAGGAAAGTTTGTAATTACTTTATTTAAGTGGATATAATACATTATATATGCTAGTTGGCATGCGGACTTGGATGTAGGCCATAGACTAGGTATAGGGACCGAACCAAGTGAAAAGATTTGGTGTTCTTGCATTAACATATTTCCAGCATTGCATGTTTATATTTTTGCAATTTACATTCTGCTGAATATATAGTGTCTGTCTCATTTAGATACCGTTTGTCTCATTTGCTAAGACAAAAGAGACTGTCTCATTCGTGAACAGTTGCACTCCTAATTCGATTGGGCCTACGAATTTCAAAATAAGGGTACAGAACTAAATTCAAAAATTGTTCATATATTTAAGTAATAACATTTAGTTCCTACAGACGTACTTATTTATTTGGTTACAAACATGTGAGCCAGGTTGCATTCTGTTTCCAGGTTGCTATTCATGTTGCTAAATATATAGAAATACACTCATACTGTAATGCTACAGATTTAAAGAACATGGAAACACTAAAACATTATATTCTATTCCAGTGTTCTTCTAGAACGCATTTCCACATGATCGGATCTTTCGATGCAGGCTTCCTCACCAGTTCACCAAAGCACATAAATAGGAATCCTCTGTTTTGTGTTAGAACGTGAGTAAACTCATTTTCCTACTTTGTGCTATAATATCAAACTTCTAAAGATACAGGACTACCATGGATTTATAAAATTAAATTCATTCAAAATAACATATTTGAGTGTTTCTGGAGTACCTTATACCTGCCAAAGTCCACACTTCCTGGTGATTTGTTAAAGTATCAAGAACGTGATAAAACACCTTTGGAGCTGTTCAAAGACAAAATTGCATTAATAATAGATTTGTAATACATGTCATAAAGATAGCTTGCATGGTTACACTTTCGCAAATGCATGTAATTTAGTAGAGGTCTTGGTAGTGTATAATTTTCCAATTAGGAAGAATATTTGGCAATCAACACTTGCAAATTATCAATAACTTAATTCAAGGACAATAACTGAATCTGAAAGTTTGGAGTATAAAAGTTTAGGAGATGACATACGCTTAGATGAAATGAAAATGATATCGAACAACATAAATTTATGATATCCCTTTGAAACATGTAGTATCTATACCTTGGCACAGTCCCGTGACGACGTGGATCAGATTCAGTTGCTTGGCGAAGAGCTCTTGCGAATGCCTTAAATGTTGCCTCAATTATATGGTGAGAGTTATTCCCGGCTAGCTGGGAAAAAATATGACTATTTTAATGGAGCTTCATGAGAAGACAATAAAACAGATGATTATTATGACATTCAGTAGTAACTCTACAACATGAATGAGCATAAAAAGTTTTTCAACAAGTTCAGTTCCCACCTTATACACGGTTGTGAGGCCTTTCTATCAACCGTTTATAACATTCAGGAGTACGTGGTCTTTGTTGTCAAGGGATAATAAATTTGTAGGGAAATGATTTTCTACCTGCCGTATGTGTAGTGTCATCCCAGATGTATTGACCAAAGACTGAAAGAAGTGCTCCACCAGCTACTACAACAAATTTTCACGTGTAAGAAATGATAAACCAAACAAAACAGAGGATGATATTATATACATTCTGCAGACAGGTATTAACTATCTAGTTAAAATAATTATAAATGCAAATTGTCTGGATCAGGATCACTGCTCCTAAGCTAGCTTAGCAAAGCAAAAAAATAATAATCAAAATAATGTACTTCTTTGAAATTTCTATTATAGATTAGTAGACCATATATGAGCGCCAACTTCTGTCTTTGCCAAGAAAAAGATTATAAAGTGAATTAACAGGTTAATATGATCACAGACAGTGAGAAACAAGCACCTGGGTATCATATGTTCCAACTCTTGCAGTGGGTATGCATAAATCATAGCCTAAATGTGGCCTTCCAGATAGATCCTGCAATAAAAACATCCACAAGAAAATATAAACAGTAGTCAAGCACCATATACCCGTGGAATATTAAACAGTACAAATGTATTTGCAGAAGCAATTATGAGACTCCATTATGAATTGTTATTAATTATTACTCTTGGTAACACATGGACTGTTATACTGGCATCGATGATGGAGTGCACACAGTGATGTAAATATAAGAAATAAGGTACCAATTCACTTTGATGCTCGGTAAAATGAAAACTATTACAATTTACAAGTAACGTTCACTATTGCATCAAAAATAGAATGTTAAATTAAAATAATATTTGCATATCAAAATTTTGATTAAATGTTTATATATAAGAGTCCAATCATTCACACAAGAAAGAAAAAAAAATAAAAAATTAAAAGAAGATTTTAGATGTCAACATTTTATTTTTAACAGTACTTCATATGAAATAATTAATGAGACATTTCCTATTTTACAAACTCAAGTGTGATAATTAGAGGTCTAGACGAAACTATCAACAAAATGAATATTTTTCACGCTTGCGTCATTTAGAGGCTAACCCACTTATTTTAAAATTACAAATTTCAAGTATATACAGTACGGGGGTCATTAATAAAAGTTTAAAACTGTAAATCATGCAACAGAATAAAATTTTATATTTTAACTAGTTTATTTTAGAATTTAGTTATAATAAATTTAAAAAAAACTGGTATTCAATTTACACAAAATATGAATTTACATGTAAATTATTAAACAAATTTATTGTTAAAATCTATATGTAATGTTTTTAAAAAATTAACAGAAGATATAATGATATAGATATTCTTAATTACAATTTAAAAAAACTTAAAATAAATTAAAATTTTAAAGATAGAAGTATAAGTTAACATAGTACATGTGATTATTCAGGGTTTGAGTAATTGCCACTATTATTTTATGCGGCAAGCCTCCTTACCCCACAAAAAACCCGCGGCAAGTTAAAAATGTCATATCTAATCTAAACCAGAGATCTAGGTTGTTAGATGTAACGTCCCTAGCAAGGGACCAGGACCCATATTTTTGATCATCAAGTCAAGTCGAAATTCTGAGCTCGACTTGTTTAAACAAATAAACGACATTATTAGCTTTTTAAATCACATCAAACCACACTCTACTTAAGAAAAATTAGGGTGTTGGCACATTGTGGAAAAAATGGTCCAAAATGGCACTACTTAAAACAATGGCCCAAAATAGCCCTCATAAACGCGGGATCGTGTAGCGTTTTGACAAAACGCTAGATTGCCTAGCGTTTTGTTGGTTGCCTATTTATTTGTTTCTTTTTTGACCCATAATGTTAGTTTAACTAGCATTTTTCCTTTTTAATTTTTTTCATATTTTTTTTTCATGTTAAACGTTACATTAAGTAGCGTCTAGCACATTTTACTTATTTTCGGTTAAAGCAATGTATCTTTTATTCAATTTTTATTAATTCTAAAATTCAGATAGGAAATTTTTGAACCCTAAAATGTTAAAAACTGGTAAATTAGGGTCCAAAATAATTTAAATTAGATTTCGGTTCCTAGGGTTTAGGCCCTTAAACCCTAGCTTAAATTTGGGTTTAGGCCTTAGGGTTTAACGTGCCTAAATCCTAAACCCTAAATCGGTGTACCTTATATTAGTTTCTTTTTTAATATTTCTAAAACCCAAAAGGGGATTGATAAACCCTAAAATGTTAAAAATTGTTAAATTAGATGTGTTTTTTATTTAATGTTCTAAATTTCTAAAACTCAAAAGGGGATTATTGAACCCTAAGAAATTTAAAAATTTTAAATTAGGGTACACTCTTAAATTTAAAAAGTATTAATTGTAAAATGATTATTAAAAAACGAACATTAAATGATATTTCTGGCCCCAAAACGACACACAATAAGAAGTTTAAAATTTTTAAAAAAAAAAAAGAAAAAGAAAAAGCAAACACCCAAAACGCTATATTACCTATCGTCTAAGACAAAAAAAAAGTGGAGACACTACTGAAAGTAGCGCTTGTGCTGAATTTCCAAACGTTGCAGGAAGTCACGTTTCGGAGTGCTATTTTGGGCCATTATTTTAGGTTGTGCCATTTTGGGCATTATATCCAATTTATGCCATTTAGGGCTTTTTCTCGAAAAATTACTGGTTAATCTTTTTAATTATATAATCCTACTCGATCAACATAGTCTAGGTTGTAAGTAGCTTTTTACTATACATCCACCAACCTAAGAATGATCAACTGAGAGATCCATCTACTTCACAGTAAAACCTAACTTCCAGCGACACGCGTATATACGAAAAAATAGTCTCTAAGACGCATCGGCAAAATTCAGTTCAATAATACATCAACATCCACAAGTATAGTTGCGTCAACGTTATATAGGAGTTACTTGGAAAAATTAGAGCTATGCAGTAAGCAGACAATCTATTATGATGTAGTACTTATGTATTCCGACAGCATACCAGCGAAACATGTACCAAGGCTTCATCTAGTGGAGCTGAGAAATCACCAAACCTATTGATTCCTTTTCTATCACCAAGTGCATGCAATAAGGCCTGCATTACAAATAAAGGTAAAGCATCATTTCAGATATCCAGTGTGTGAAAGATTGGATAACATATGCAGACAAATTAATACAGTAACAACTAAACGTAAAAGACGGCTTAGTGAAAAAAGAGAGGAACTGCTAGCAAGACAAAGCCCTGTTGGGGGTGGGGGTGTTCTCACCGTGCCAATGGCAAGGGCAACGTCTTCATTCGTGTGATGATCG
The DNA here is from genome assembly GCF_009905375.1 of Apium graveolens. NCBI lineage: Eukaryota > Viridiplantae > Streptophyta > Magnoliopsida > Apiales > Apiaceae > Apium > Apium graveolens. Next base: position 219,562,014 of record NC_133654.1, read on the forward strand.
TCAATGTGTATATCACCAGCAGCCTTTACATGGACGTCAAATAGACCATGTGAAGCAAGTTGCTAAAACAAAGAGGAACACTGATTATTGTCCTCGTAAACCAGTAGTAGCAAAATAAATTAACACAATAATATTAAAAATCACAACTCATGCATAAACAACTATAAATCACAGGTTCATGTTCGCAAAACAAGACTCATTGGCCTTCCCCAACTGAGCGGAGTCTTGGGGGCAATCATCTACTACCATTCTACAGTAGTAATGCTAGCTATACGGGGAAAAAAAGAGATAGGAACTCCACCAGCCAGCTATGCGAGTAGTTGCCCCTTGTCCCGGAGTACCTAAATTGCCCGTCCAACCAAAACCTAGTAACAAGCGCTCCCTAGGATCACCACAGTGGTTTAAATCGAGAGTCTGGTATATAACTATCGGTGGGAAAGTACATGAATTTTAGCTAATCAACCCGACCGAAAGACAATGGGCATGGGTGAGATCAAGTACTAGCTTGACTAACATACTCTTAACTCAACATTGTCGCCTGGTTAAGATTAACAATGCCAAAATAAATCAAGTCTTTGTAAATCTGATCAACTTAGAGAAAGCGACCTGGGAGTGGGGGGGACACAATAAAGAAAAAAAAAGTCAACCAGTCCTGACACAGCCTATTTAATGACCCCCACTACGAACTTCAAGATATGAACATTTGAGCAGCTTAATGAGTGTTCCTCTTCTCCACAGATAACTTTTTGACATGTCAATAGAACTAGTAAAGATATCATATTTGACAACGAGCTTTATATGAAAACCTATTAATTGAATTTTACTACTATTTTTCCTCAAAAAGAAAGAAGCCTTTTCCTAATAGCTAGCTAGATATCTTTTCAGAAAAATGTTTTCCAGATTAACCACATAAATCTAATTTAAAACCGACACCTACATAACATAATAATTCTTAACAAAAGAACATTGATCACTTACGACCTTCTCAAACACAAAATTCAAGCAACAAATTTATAACAAGGAATATAACCGAAGTAATTAGCAAAAGACTAACATCAAGCATATGATCAAGAAACGGAATCCCAGTGCTGCTATCTGCAATACCAGAACCATCCAAATTAATTTTAACAGCGACATTCGTCTCTTTGGTAACTCTCTTAACCTCCCCAATTCGAACTCCATCTGCAAATACAAATACAATGGAATTAATTATACAAATAAAGATGATAAATTTAATTGGGGGGGGAGAGTGAGAGAGAGAGAGATGGAGAGAGAGGGGCGGAGAGATAGATAGAGAGAGAGATGGAGAGAGAGGGGGGAGAGAGAGAGAGAGGAGTAATTACCAGTTTGTAATTGAAATGAAGAGGGTCCATTGTGAGAAGAGAGGCGAGTGTGAGGATGAATTGAGGTGAGTGTTGTTTGAATTGGAGAAAAGGGGGATTTTTGATGTGAAATGAGAGAGGATTGCGAAACCCTAACCCTAGGTTTTAGGAAGGAAGATGATGGTGATGAATAGGTGAGGAAATAATGGGGAGGAAGTGAAAGCAGGTCCATCGTTGCGGGAGAGTTGTTAAGTATCCCAAACTGTGCTTCAACTGCCCTAATCCGCGAGACTAATTTCTCAAAGTTTCGTTTCTTGGGACAGTTTTACTCTCGCACTTACGACACTACACAAATTTAAACTATAGTTTTGTGAATGATAATTTTTAAAATGTTATCATTAAAGTGAAAGATTGTCCAAACTTCAATTACACAAAATGTATTTTTATCCATCAACAATGACAACTCTAACCTAATTTATAATATAGGATCAAAATAAAAGAAAAAATCTAGTTCAAAGCTATACTTGATCTTATAAATGCATAAAAGCAAGTCCAATGATGATGTATAGATAGTTGTAGTTTATGTATCCACGACTGGTTTTGTGTATTAAAGAAGATTACGATTTAACTTATTATGCTTCTTGAAAGCAATATGGATCCTATGAAGGTATTAAAACAAACGTTTCTATTACAGTGACCGAAATTCAGACTAACAAGTCTTCAAGATTTTTATTACGTGAAGAGGTATACCAGGTCCAGGACAAGGGTATTTATCGGAAACTGCTGCTCAGTCTCCCCTGAAATGGTGGCAAGAGAACCAGGAGCTGATATGTAGTAGTGTTTGCAGGTAGAATTCTACATATATTCTTCTATTCACGGTCGTTATGATCTGTGTATAAATATATGGATGTCGGGTTCCTCTATAGCATCATGTTCTGCTAACATATCTGCCGTTTACTCTATGAAGCAATTTAAAAAGTGTGCGAATGAAATTGAAGGCCGCATATAGATAGTGATTTAAGCAATTTGTTTTGAAATGAGCCTTTCACAGATTTCTTTTTTCTTTGCTAAGTTCCTTTCACAGATTTCATTTATCTATATCGTACTATATGCAGATACTGTTAATTTGTTGCAGACTTTTGAGTTGCTGATAATGTTACGATATTTTTATACAAATCAGACACTTGTTTCTATGTATTAGAGCTTGAAATCTTAGCGGATGATAGCTGGGTACGTAGAGAAGCTGTTGGATGTTGCTGTCATTTGCTCTAGGAACTTAAAAACTTACCTGCTGGTCCCCTTGACCAAGATATGGATTATGGGGTAAACGAATCTAGCATTGTGGCTGTACGTAATGGATGCTGAACACCTAAGTATACTCTCTACTTGTATATGCAAATGACTAAAAATTCTGTTGCAACTGCTGTTCAGAAGTTTCCTGATTTCTCTCAATTTTACCTCTGCATAATTAGTCTATTCGAGCCGGATTAAATAACAAGTGAACCAATAACTAGATGATGCATTGGATGTAGGTAAAGACAAACTTGAACTTTGAGTACATTTGAAATTAGTATTAATATGCCATAATTTGAAATTACTTTCTGCACTTTTGGTGGAAGTAGTGATCTGGGAAAGCTAGTCTGTCTAAAGTTGAGGAAATTTTGGGATATATATGAGAATGCTGCTTTAGGATGGAAGAGTATGAATCAAGCAGTCTACGTGGATGTCAACCTATCACTCACACAAAGAATCTGCATAGGAAATGACGCGATTGAATGTCATGGTGGTAAAAGGTGAAGAGACTTATAAGGAGGCCAATAAAAAGTTCATGCCTATCTGTTTTGAATAAAATTGGTGGGTATTTGACATGTTTGATTCTTGTCCGTCTCACATTACAATAGGTTTAAGATTTTAAGTTATTTTTATGTGATGTTATGACTTATGGTAGCTCAAGGAGCTATAACTAACTTATTTAATATAATATCCTCTCAAACCATTGGATTTTTGTAGTATATTTTAGTTGCTGGCATAATTATATCGCCACCAATCCATATGGGACTCTCCAGTTGATAAACAGGATGCTTCCAAGCTCCATAGCATACAGGGTGCAATTAGCACATCAACAATTCCATGGGCAAGCCCACTGTATTTAAATGTCAAAGTTTAAACAAACAGCCACTCCCAATACATGCATGTATTATGTATATTGGTTAGTTGGCCTTTGGTTAACCTTAAAGATCAACCTTTTTCCTTTATATATATGCTGCATAACTGTCTGTATCCTTATAACACTCCAAATCTAATATATTTTGAAACACCTTTGTTTATATAATTCTCAGTCTTCTGTAACTTACTATTATGAATCTGAATACAGAAAGTCTTGCTTCAGATAATACTTTGCTCTCCTGCAATGGTAAGTAATTTCATAATTTTAATCTTTTTCACTTCTTGTACACATTGATTTGTTTGGTAAAAATATGTTTAGATTAACTTTGTGTTTTCAAGGTATGGAAAAGAGAGAAAGCTTGGAAGTTAAAGCTTTTACAGAGGAGCAGGAAGCTCTGGTTGTGAAGTCATGGAATGTCATGAAGAAGAATGCAGCAGAACTAGGGCTTAAGTTCTTTTTGAAGTAACCATTTTCTCCTTGTCTTATTATCTCGAAAAATGACCAAAACAACTTAACAGGAGAGTTATCCTTTATATTTGTGTGTTTGCAAACGGAGGAAAATTGCTACGCAATGCACAAATTTCTGGAAAAAATTTAACCGTGTGTTGTACGGTTTATATATATAATAATGTGTATGACCCTACCATCATAATGTCTTTTTTATTATAGCTGATAAGCTTTTGTGTTGTGGTACTTTTGATGTTTTGGATAATTGTGGTAAAACAATCAAATACCTTTTTTTTCACTATTCTTAACACAAACAATGAACCAATTACAGCAGTAATGTCATTACTATTGGTCCAATTTTGCAGGATATTCGAGATTGCACCAACTGCCAAAAAGATGTTCAGTTTCTTAAAGGACTCGGAAGTTCCTCTGGAACAGAACAAGAAACTCAAACCTCATGCTATGACTGTCTTTGTAATGGTTAGTTAATTTTCCTAAAAGTATCAGTTTCAATTTTAATTAAGTGTAACAACCGATCATACTTATAACACACATACATTTGCAGACCTGTGAAACAGCAGTACAACTCCGCAAGGCTGGAAAAGTTACAGTTAAGGAATCCACTCTAAACAAGATGGGTGCTACTCATTCCAGGGCTGGGGTGGTTGATGAACATTTTGAGGTGAGAACTATTTGTTACTGGTTTCCTATAAATAAATATGCGAATATGCTGCATTATTGAATAAAACTGATAATGTTTCATAAATGCGTACAGGTTACTAGGTTTGCACTGCTGGAAACAATAAAGGAAGCAGTTCCAGAAATGTGGTCACCTGAGATGAAGAATGCTTGGGGGGAAGCTTATGATCAGCTGGTTGTAACTATGAAACAAAGGGCACCTTTGTCCACAACTTAAAACAAAATGCCAGAAAGCACAAATTGGATATGTTTTAAACTATTGTTCAACTTTTCAAAGCAATTTGGAGCACATCGTGTTTCACTCTTCAGTGCATTGTTTTAATGTCAGACTCGAATATGTTCTGTATTTGCTTTTTTACCAATGTTTTATCAATATTTAAATTATAAATATATATACTTACTAGTTGTTGTCTTGTTGATAATGAACATGATAAGGAGTATCTGTTTATAGCCCCCAATGTGTCTGTACTAACTCCTACAAAGCCCCTTTGCTGATCCAGAAAATCACTCTTCTAACTAGTATTTTAGTTACAAAAATATTAAGAAAGAATTTGATTGGCTTCACTTATTTAAATTTATTTTAATAAAATATAATCTCAGAAATATCTAAATGTCAAATAATAGACAAAGTCCACATATATAAGCCTACCTAAGACAAGTGTCATCGGCAACTCAAGACACATTTCACAGATTAAAAACTTGCAAATGCTAACGTGTAGTTCCGCACAACAGCCAACAAGATACCCAGTGTGAGCTTAAAGCTTATAAAGAATGATACTCAATATCATGCATACAACAAAAACTTAAACAAAATTAGTAATTGTAGGTTTAGCACAGTTCACGAGCTTAAATGCTCAAACATTGGAACAGGTTATTTTACTAATTCCTCTTGATTTCATCATCATAATACATTGCAGTAAACAAATGAAAACAGAACCTATTTGCAAAGCAGCTTGTGCTCCCCTATAAAAATCTAACAGCTTTCTTTCAGCACAGCAGACCATTTGCATGTCGATCAACTTTGTAACAATTCACGTCACGCCTAACAGAGCCAAATCCAGATTATCTCTAGACCCGAACCTGACAGAGTGCATATGGAGCAAGCTGGTCATAAAAATCATTCAATAAAACGAGGATATGCATTTTATTTCACCAAACTCGATTTACAACTACTCTCTTAATGTTTTGTGTTTGACGCCACTACTGTAGTCACGTGTAAATCACTTTCTATATCAACTAAACTCCGGTCAATTGAATCGGATTTCACATCTTTGGAGCTCTCATCGAGGGCCTGGCAAGTGTGATTCTCAGTGGAAGTGTCACATACAAAATCAACAATAGGCTCAGCAGAAGCAACCTCCACGTTTACTTCTTGAGCATCACCAAGCTCATCCCCTTTCTCGGAGGTTATCAAGTCTCCATTCCTCTTGTCACCTACCATAACAGTCATAGAACTAGATTTTGTTGGGCCTTCTCCTATTTCTTCATAACTATTAGTATGTGCCACTCCTTTGTTGAATGAATCCGTGACAGGTTTGACACAAGCAACCTTCTCTTGTACTGTATGTGTATTATCCACCACATTGCCTCCTTTGCACAAGGTGATTGTTCCATTTTCCGCAAGACCTTCATCAACAGTATTCATTGTAGATAATTGCTCAACAGAATCCTTGGGAGAATTGACAAAAGTGTCATTCGCCTTGACTTCGCAAGTATTAATATTGTCCAAGTCAACTGCAGGGTCACTACCCATACCAGAATCATTATGTAAACTTCCACATGTGCCACGAGAAACAGAATCATGTACATGTACAGGATCCTCAATAGCAATACCATCCTCTTCAGATCCTATAGAAGCTTCACGTGAAGCGTCAACATCAACAGTATCCGTTGCAGATAATTGCTCAACAGCTTTCTTGGGAGAGTTACTAAGAGTCTCATCTACATTAACTTCATAAGTATCACCCAAGTCAACTGCAGTGCAATTATTCATATCAGAATCAACATGCGTGCTTTCACTTTTGTCACAAGAAACACAATTCTGGATATCAGTTGCATCCTCTTCAATATTGCCTGCTAAAGTTTCCTGTAAAGTGTCATCTTCCAATTTAACTGATGTCGCTTTGGCGTTCATTTCAAGAACATCGGTGATAACATCATTCACAGAAGACTGGGTGTAATCCTTAAGAGATGAACCTAGTAAACCATTATCAGCCGCAATAGTACTGGGATTTTCATTACAGAGACTAGTAGACTTCAAGTTGAAAATGGATTCAGCTAAACTGTTGTCTGATAATGGATTGGTGGCAGGAATCTCCCCAAAAGCATGTTCATGTTTAGGTTCACAAGAAGACACATCAGAACTACTTATCGCAGGAATTTCACTTGAAGCAGGAGTTGGGGTTTCTGAAGCAGAAATCAACACAGTAGTTTTCTCACTTCTCTCGGTCAAAGGCTGCAATTCAGCTAGATTGTTGTCTGATATAGGATTGATGGAAGGAGTCTCCCCCACAGCAGGTTCATGCTTAGATTCACAAGAAGAAACTAAACAACTACTCATCGCAGGAATATCATATGAAGCAAGAGTTGTGGCATCTGGAGCAGAGTTCAATGTAGAAGCTTTGTCACTATTCCCAGTCGAAGGCTTCAATTCAGCTAGATTGTTGTCTGATAATGGATTCACGGGAGGAGTCTCTGCCATTGCAGGTTCATGTTTAGGTTCACAAGAGGAAGCTAAAGAAGTACTTATCTCTGGAATATCATTTGAAGCAGGAGCTGGGGTTTCTGAAGCAGAAATCAGAGCAGTGGCTTTGTCACTGCTCTCGGTCAAAGGAAACAATTCAGTGTTGTCGCTCATATGAGCATCGTGCTCCGGAGTTAAATCAAGTACAGATTTTCCATCTTTAGGTTCACAAAAGGAAGCTAAAGAACTACATACTGCAGGAATATCATTTGTAACAAGAGTTGGGGTTTCTGAAGCAGAAATCAAAGCAGTGACATTGTTACTGCTTTCGGTCAAAGGTTGCAATTCAGTGTTGTCACTCATATGGGTATCTTGTTCAGGAGATGATTCTAGTTCAGATTTTTCACCTAACACAGGCAAAAGACAATTTTCCTGCAACTCATTGGACTGTGAACCTACAATAAAAACAAAGTTTGAAAAATGAAGTTGGTCAAAATATAGAAAGTCAAAAGATAGAGATTCAATGCACAAAACAAAGACATTATAACCATTTCTTCACCTGAATTATTACTTGTGCTGCCCTCCATTATTTCCCGCTTCACCAATAACTTCTGTAACATATCTGTACGAGGAAATACCAACATATTCATGGACCTCATTTCTTGTTTGTGAGATTCCATGAGTGGACTAAATTTAAAATTTTCTGTCCATGTTTGCATGTGTTCAGCAATAGCAGGTATAATTAATTTCTCAACTTTAAGCGTCCTGAGGGCCTGAAAACAAAGAGGTAAGGAAGTTAACATATGTTCTGCAAAAAGCAGGTTTGGGAAAGTTCCCATCCAGCAGCAACGTGACTTTGCTTTTTATTTTTGCAATTTAAGAATCCCGCGATTACAAGATCACATGTAGCACAATGCAACTCTTTTCTACAAATATTGTACAATATTAAATCTATGTTCTCCCAGAATATTGTCTTTTTCCTGTAATTTATTTTTTGTTTAATTCACTAATCAACCCCAAAAGAACTGCAGTGAAACAAAAAGAGCAGACTGAAGGATCACATATCACGTGACTGGAGGAGACCAGGACACACTAAAAGTAATTATACCACTCCAGTGGTAAAATAAGCATATGTACTACAAATTTTTTATAAAACGAGTCCACGCTTCACTACAGATACATTCCATGATAAGTAGTTATCATTAACTTCATACCGATTTAATAGCTGATAATAACCGGCGGCACATCCCTTGACGTCTATAGATATGGCGGGTCCCAATAAATGGCATTTCGGCTAGTTGATTTCCATGGATTCTATAAGATAATGAAAAACAAATTCATTAGAACATATGCGCAATGTGGAGCGTAAACAAATATGAATATATGTATCAACATGAATAAATGATTTATCTTTTAACAGAAGAGACTGATTACCAACAAAATGAATTCAAACCATAAACTTTAATCTCAAATGAGCTAAACTAAAATGTTAGCTCAAAATATCAACTACTAGATATTAGTAGGCTGGACTTTAAATTTCAGACATGATTACAATAGAGATTGATATTTACAGTTTGCAAATAAAAATTATGGAGAAGCTTCGTCATGAGAGAAGAAACTAATCAACTTGAGCTACATGATCAGCTGGAAAAAAGTTAAAATGCTGTGAAAGATGTAAATAGGACAAGGTAGCTACTTTTAAGCACCATGGCGGCCAGACCTTACAAGAAAATTTAAGACACCAGGATAGTGATTCTCTGAACTCAGAAGAATGAAATCTAAAATGATTTTAAAAAAGGATAAGACATGTCTATTTCTGGCATGTTCATAATTACATTCTCATTTAAAGAATTTAATTGCAATTGATTATAGAATATTAGTAACACAAAAATTTAAAGAGTGCAAGAACTAATTGCAATCACATAAAAAAGATATGAACCGACATGCATTATAGACTTTTTGTATGTGTAATAGCATGCATCATTTTAAAAATATGAAGGAATGGTACCTGATAGATGCAACAGACATTATTTCATCACCCCTCTCCAAAATAGCTGTATAAAAGCCACTATAGTTCAAGCGGCTAAAGTTTGATCTGCAGAAACATAATGAAATGCACAAGATAAACATTTTTACAAAACAAATTGTCAAGCGTGAACAAGACAAAAATAAACAAAGCCTATATCCATTATAAAGACTGAAGTATGATATTTTAGCACTCTGACTCGTGAACTCCTAATTTTGTATCGGTTAACTATATATTCTACACATTGGACCCATCTATCAATTTCGGCAGGAATTCCTACTTTTTCTTAGAGTAAATTCATCATCTACAGATATAGAAAAGTTGTATATGAAGAAGTTATTTTTAAAGTTAGAGAACCACTTCAGAGCTAACCAACTCACTTTAGCATTTTAGTACCAAAGCCAACTGTATTGAAGTGCATAGTTACAGGCATTACACACAGACTGAACTCAATCAAACATTTGAGCACACATAGAAATAGGCTCATTGAATGCAGAAGGCATAAAGTTGACTAATTCATTAATAAAATGCATTGCTTCTAACCAAGGTATAACTAGAAAGCTTACCCGCAGTTGTAAAGAACCTTATGGATTAAATTGATCCCACTTCTCCTGTCAACAATTGGCAAAAAACACTCGTCCATAACAGATAATGCAACAGCAAGCTTCGAATTGCATTCTACCCTTTGAGAGAACCCAAGATGTGAAGTTTCTGATGCCGGATCCATTCGATGAACTACAGACCATGAAAATCCCGATTCCAACTCTTGTTTGACCCCGAGAAGCTTCTGCAAATGTGAAAAAATCTGTAGAGAAAAAAACTAAATCAGTTCCAGTTTCTCATACATATAGAGCACACTCACAGCAGGCAGTGTGAGTTTTCCAACAGAAGAATGAAAAAAATAATGATAACTTGAAGCCATGTTGGGAAACTTATATTCAAAATTAAGAAAACAGTCGCAGAGTTCAATTTTAAGCCAGAAAACTTTAAGAAGACATTGAAAAAAGTTTTATATTATCTCCTACATTCTAATTTTGTTCAATAAAATGCCAATTGAGGTTGATCCTCTTTTATGTGTGTGAGTGTGTGAGTGTGTGGGGGGGTGGTCGGGGTTTCTCCAACCAAACTTTAGAGCTTTCAGCATAAAAATCAACTCCAACCCAATTTTAAAAGTCAACCTAAATTCGGTGTAACTTAAAAGTTTTTAAGAATCCCAATTTATACCCTTGTACTCATTTCACTAAGACAATTTTATTTATTCTGTATCCCAACTGCTTTATCAAATTTAAGCAATAAACTGTTCTTTTTAGTACATTTAGTGTAAATGAGATGGAGTTGAAACCAACTTTGGAATTTTCAGAGTACAAACCAACTTCGACCCAACTTTAAAGTCACCCTAAATTTGGTGCAACTTGTAGAGTTTTTCGGAATCCAATTTATACCCCTGTACTCATTTCACTAAAACAATTTTATTAACTGCTTTATTACTTTTGTACTTTAAGCAATACATTATTCTTTTAAGTACCCTGGGCATTTGATTGGAGGTAATAACAAGGGGAAAGGAAAACAATTGGGCTCATTCACTTTGTTGTAGTTTGTTTTATAAAAACTGGCAATCCCTTTGACTTTTTCTTAGTTTTAGATTTACCCAAAAAAATTCATAGCACATTCTCCATACCCCACTGGGTATTTTCTTTCCCTTTACTAATTTCTTTTCCATTTTCAATAATAACTTACATCTTAAACCATTAAAAAATAGATTAACATGCATATTATTTTTAAAAATTAAATATAATTTATAATTTAGTTTTTATATATTAAAAATAATTTTGATATAATTTATATGTTAATTTAGTAAAAAGTAATGATATTGTTAAATAATAAACTATAGAATTTATTAAGATGTAAATAAACTATGTTGATATAAATATATATACATTTGACTCTTTTGAAAATATTTAATGTTAGAAGAATCAATACAAAGGTAATCATATAACTCTTCATTCCGAATCTGGATCAAAACTAAACAAGTAAAACATTTCATGATCATTCATTTCCTTTCTCCACAGTTTCCTTTCGGAGTTCCATTCCGTTTCCCAACGCGAACCAAACGAAACACCCCTCCTCATTTCCCTTTCTGAGTTCAGTTGTGTTTCCCAGCAGGAACTGAGACAAACCAAACGGCCCCTTGGTGTAAACGGGCCGGAGTTGAATTCAGAGATAGGGGTAACTTTTTACTTTATTTTGGTGCAAGAGTTGCACCAAAACAGTGCAATGGGTAGGATGTGGTCTTATCTTATTGGAATACTGCTAGAAGCGGCATAATTTGAAAAATACATATATGAGAGGAATTCAATTTTCAAGTAAGGAAATATCGCATATAAAATATTTATTGTTCAGCTGTTTTATTGGTACTAGAAAATTTAACTACTAACTAATTTTGTTTCTATTTCTGTAGATTTCCAGTTGCCAAGTAAATAGTATCACATCGGTTGGATAATTTATATAGGTCTACTGCCCCCACCCAACCTAGCAGAAAGTTAAGCTTGCATCTCTCTAGAATATCAAATGTACTTGCCAATTTGGTATCAGCAAAGTGTCCGCACGACATTTGGCAAGTCTTCTTTAACAAATCAACCATGAATGATAAATCAATTTATCATAGCTTTAGCTAACAAACAGATATCTAAAGACACTTGTAATTGGACATATGTTATACCTCTTGACAGTTCTTCCCACAAAATAAGTTCGCAGCGCCTCCTGAATCAACAGATAAATCAACCTCATCCTGACTGCATGATTGATGGTCTACAGAGGAAAATCTATACAATGAGCAAAACTCAAAGGAACATGACATACAGGTGGAACAAAAGAAAACACATATGCTCTGAAAAACAATGTTCCAAAAGATAGCTGGAAAAGTAAAAATTACATTTTCTCTCGCAAAGGCTACAAAGAAGAAGTGGATTGTCGGTTTTATCATTTGCTTTACCATTGCTACAACCAGCAAAACCACAGAATTTACATGTACAATTTGGACAATGCCAATCACCTTCCGGGAGAATCTGCAGTTGAAATAATATATTAATATCTTTATGTACAAATGTAAAATATAACTAGAGATAAATAGTTATGACTTGGTAACCAGATTTGCAGATCTTGTCAATGAAGTTTATTTCAAGACCAGATCACATTATCCTGCAGACTCTTAAAATTTTGAAATCTGAAAAAATAAAATAATAGAGCCTAGAGTTTGGCTTGACTGAGGTGTTCGAGTAATTATGGACTTAAATATGGCCAACCATCCTATCAGACTTTTTCTAGAGAAAACATAGCTGACAATAGAAGGTCTGGAAAACCACAAGGCCTAGAGAACTTTGAGGAATCTGGGCCCCTTACCGAAGCGCTAAAGTAGGACTACTTTTAAGGCGGACTTTCAATTTACATTTCTAACGGCCCTACTTTCAGTTTTGATTGAGTTTACCTAGCTCAACATCCTGTAATCACATTAAATCATTAGAGACTTATCCTACAAACATTATCCGAAAGTGCCATCATCATCTACAAAATATTGTTATTCTAAAACTAGACAGTGGGTGGACAGAGAGGCAGAATTTGTGAAATCTCAAACAGGATTGCAATTGACACATGCATAAAATGATTGTGATGATGCTATTTTTAGACAGTAAAGATGGTTTGTCCAGTCCCGTATTAACTGCAGACGAAATCTATCCTGCATAAATCATATGACAGTTCCTTGGCCTGGATCATTATGTTTTATGTGAGCAAGCACTTGATAATCTTTTGAAACAGAAAAGTTAAGAGCCCGGTAGGTGTTCGAATTTCAGTTCAAAGGTTACTCTTTTAACATACATCTTTTTAATCTGGTTCCTCCGATACCAAGCTTGATTACCTATTTTATGTTGGACAAAAAATTTCCTTCTTCATAATGTGTAGGTGCAGACCCCATAATTCATTAATATCAGAATTGAATATTTATTAGGAATCAAATATTTAAACTAATTTGACCTCTTGTCCTCCAATACATCCCATCTTTTTTTCATGTCCATTAAAAGCATACCCTGCTTCATTTGGTCATGAAAGGGTCTATGTTTTTATCTGTGTTCTTAATCAACATCAACCAGTGTTAAGATACGTGATTAAGTAGTAAATGTCTATTTGTCTTTATAAAACATAGACAATTAAGGCCAACGGCCATACTAAACCACCATCAACCAACTACAAGTGTAAGAGTCCATAATGTGCCTCTTGTGGCCTACGCTGCACCAAAAAGGAATAAAAGAGATGTGCCCATAATCTTGGTATGTTAACACCCTACACATGACTACAAAGAAACGAATGTAGGCCGATACTCAATAATGTATTCAATAAACAAGACGATTAGGACATGCCAACTGCAATGATGTTTGAATACGCACAGAGAAATTTTATATATATATATATATATATATATATACTGTACGGGCAACTCAAGATGTCATTCTATGTGTCTGCACCGAAAGGGCCAAAAATATTTTGAGACACACAAGTCCCTATATATGTGTAATTGTGCATATATACCTTTATATCCAAGCAGCTCTGATGAAAAGTTGATGGGCAACCATCGCAACACATCAGATCCCCACCATCACCACAGAGACCACATGTATCATCATTCGGATCATCACCATCAACATCTACATTGTGAAAACCTTCTCGTTTTGATTCTTCTTGTTTGTTCCATGCATCTATTTGGCACTGCATCAGAGACAGTCCAGATTCCAGATACATGTTTGGGAAAGGTTGACGCTGTTTGCTTCCTGCATGAATCTCAAACTTTGAAACGGTAAGAATTTTGCTACAGCAACCACAATGTATCCCGTCCTTCGTGATCCAACCTTCCAGCATCACTTTTGTCTTTCTACGGTTCATATATTGAACTTTTTCGCTCATATGCACAATTTCAGAGTCAATCAGCCAAGACAGAAGGGTTCGCTTTCCAGTACATGGAACATAGCCGTCAGTTCCAGAATTTAGTCCATTGTCAGAACTGCGAGCCAACAATGTACACCTCCCAATTTTCTTACTTTTTCTTCCTTGTATCATATGAGAGTTAGTAGCATATTGTTTTTCGGCCATGTCTTGCTTTGCCTTCCTCTTGTACACACCATCACTGGAATCATTTTCATCGCTATGATCCGCTTCATTCAATCTGCCTTTCAGTGACTTGTTACTCTGTTTCATATAAGAGCTTAGTTTTTCTTCATGTTGGTCACTGTCTGTGCCATTAGCAGACTCCCTCATGGTAACTTCCTTGGCACTTCTTTTTCCAGCAGCCTCTCTTTTCTTCTTTTTCAAGTCCCTTTCAATCTTTTTTCGGGTTTGCCTTGTCAATTTGCTAATTATTTCTTCTGGTAAAGCGGTGGATGAAGTAGATTCACCACAAGGATTGATTATGTCTTCTTCTTCCAACTGCTTCTGAAGTGCATCGTAAGCCTTGATAATTGACCAATAAGCAGTTCCGGCAGGGTTAATATACACCGCATCTAGGTAATCTCTGTTTTTTCTTGGTCTATAATCAATTCTCCAACCACGCTCAAGAAGCATAGTTCTTATCTTTTCCCGCAACAACTGTTTCTCTGTACCATTACCACGTGTAACTTTGCTTTCCTTGCCTCCACTGGGTGGGGTCGAAAGTTCAGCAAGCATGATTTTCTTATGTTCATTTAAGGTCTTCTTTTGTTCATTTTTAATTGCCTTCTTGGACCTTTGAGTTTGCTTGCTCATTGATTCCTGCTCTAGTGACTTTTCACTGTCATCCGTTTCAGAGTCTTCAGCCTTACTGCTCAAAATTGGTAATGCTTTTTCCGACTTTTTATAACTTTTCTCTGTCTTAAGCGAAACTAGTTTTCCTGTTCTTTTTGAATCCGAGTAAAATGCATGTCTTATCACTTCATTCTTCTTAATAGCAGCTTCAGACCTAGAACCCATGCTTTCATCAGCTCTTGGGTAATCAGAACCTTTATCCGGAAAACCCTGTTTCTTCTTTTTTACCATTACCTTCAATACACCATTTTTCCCCTGTAACCTGATACGATCACTGGGCACTTCCCGACACTTCTGTTTAAGGAAGGAAATAGGTAAATGTGATTCCTCGTCATCATCATCCTCCTCCTCCTTGGCCTCGTACCTACCCTTCCCACTGTAATGCATTCCCTTGCTCTTTACCCCTGACATGCTACCTTTTCTTTCATGATCCTCATTCCTGTAAACAGCATTTCTACTAGCCCCAACCCCGTAATCCCGGTAATTCCCACTACGTCCAGCTCCCTTCAACCTATCCTCCCAATAATCCATTCTCATCTTCTTACCATCAAATCCATCATACTCATCAAACTCAAACACATCAAACCCGCTTCTCTTCCTCTCACCTCCAAATCCAGCCATCCTCGCGTCTTCCAGTTCAATCCCACTTTTCCTTCTCTCATAAATAATATCCTCCCTCACTTTTCTTCTAACAGGCTCCACCACCTCATCACTAGACACAGAATCAGCATCAGCCAACCTAGATCTCTTCTTTTCGTTCGACTCAAGCACCGTCTTTGAACCCGAACCACCAAAACCCAACACTCCATTCCCTTTCTTCTTAATAATCAAACAACCCGAAGAACTCTTCTTCTTAATAACATCACTTGATCCATCACCAGATCCAACACCATCCTCCATATTATGCATAACTCAACACAAAAAACAATAAAAATCCAAACTTTCAAGAATTCACCTCAAATCCACCATCACAACTTCAACAAAACACTACCAAACTATCAAATTACAATCAAAGTATCAATCTTTCACACAAATTCTCAAAAACCCATCAAAGTATCAATCTTTCATACAAATTCAAACTAAAATTTCAACAAAATAGTACCAAACTTTCAAATTACAATCAAAGTATCAAACTTTAATCCAAATTCTCAAAAACCCATCAACAATTTCAACAACCCAATGATTGAAAACCCCAAAATCTAATTTTCAGCTCAAACATTCCCAGATCTAAGCAAGACAATAAAAAAGAAATTCAATTTCAAGAAAACTATAGATACAGAGTGTCATACGTAAAAAGGGGTAAAGTAAGTGATCGTATCCTCACCTTAGATCAATTAAATTCCCATCTAGAGGCAACCCAGAAACAGAAATCTATCAATCAGAGGTGAAGGCCTTGAATCGTAAATCAATTAAAAAGAGAAAACTATTTGATTTTTTTTAAAAGAAACAAGAAAAAGGAAAGATGGCTAGGATTTGTTATTTTCTGTTGATGTTCTGTTGGGCTGGGTATTTCTTTAATGTTAATTTTATGTGTTGTATAAATATATATATATATATATATATATATATATCTGTGAAGTGTTTACAGAAGGCATAGAGCCATAGTCCCGGTGTGAAAAAGGAAACCCTGGTCACACACTCACACCGTAGTTATAAATGAAACCGTTTATTTCATTTTTTTATATTTTATTTTATTTTAATTATTTTGAAATTATGAATAATTAATAAATAAATATAATAAATTAAGGAGTTTTGTAACACCCCCAAATCCGGGGTCGGGGATCCGGGTTGTCACGAGTTCCATTTCCCTTAATAACACCTAATTTTAATAAATAATCAACTACTCTGTACTGTGACCCCACAATAAACACACACACCACAAGTTATAATCTCAGAGATGAATATCCAAAAATAATCACAAGTCGTTTTATTCCACAATTATATGCCAATACACCTTAAAAGGGTTTCTGAATAAATTTACATTTTCTGTGTCATTATTACGATTCATAAATATACATAAATCTGGTACATCGAAAGTTGAAAGCCTAGCCTATTGGTAGTTCCTACCTCAGCTACAGCGACATCAACGCCTATAGGACACTGCGGAACGTTTCCTATCCGCTCGCGAATCGGGAGCTTGGTCCTGTTCATCTTTTTCTATATGTTGTTGTGTGATGAAAGAAGAAAGTAAGGGTGAGCAGCAAGCCCACCAAAATAATATGTATAATGATTAACAATATATGAGCCTTCTCATAGTACCCATGAAAGACTTGGTCAAAAGAAATGAATCAAGTTGATATCTTAATGCGATGAAATCGCAAAATATTCAGTATATATATATACATATATACTTTTCAAAATATTGGAAGTCCTCTTCCATGCATAATACACACAGAGTTCCAGTGTATAACTGTATAAAAATATCATTGCAAGGTGATCTCATATATCTAACCTTGTCTCAACGTTTTTCTGAAAATCTTTGTCATGCATAAGATAATCATTTACTAGATATAAGTTTAAAAGATGAAGTTACAAGATACTCCAATATACTTATATCTTTTCCAAATACTACTTGAACTACCACCGTTCAAGTTATAATTAGATTCAAGAGGTCATCCCATAGATGAGACCACAAATAGAACTTGAAAATATTTGATCTTTGAAATATTTTGAAAAGAAATGAAGTTACGAGATACTTCATTCAATGGATACACCAATAAAACTACTTGACCCTGTCAATGCTTCGGCAACCACCCATTCGTAGCCCTTCGATCGAAATGCTACGGACAGTGTTGCAGAATTATCCAACTGGATGATGAACTCATTACGGGAGTTTGCCGCGCCAGGAAGACCACTTACGATGATCAGTCGTAGTAGTACAACCCCACCATTTTCTACATGTAGAGGAGAACCTGTCGGATTTACTTGTCAACCGAACACTGAACTCCTAAGGAATGGACCGCCTTAGAGGAACTTCCAGGCCATTTGGGCCAATATAATAAGGCTGGGCCGGCGCTACTCGACCACTTACGCCACTCCTAGTTCAGATGAAATCCATGACTCTGAAATGTAAAGCTCGTCCCCACTTTCCCCAAGTAGAAACTTGTTGATACGGCTCCACTAAGAAGTCGTATCTAGTTGGAAAGGAAAACTCACCGATATTTCCCAGGCGATGCCTGTTAATGGATTAACTTGTTCCAAGAATTTTACTTCCCGAGTGTTGGGTAAGTAATCAAAATTCTTTTATCAAGACAGCAATCTTGTTGCGAATATAAAACACACCACAGAGCCGGATCCCTCAGGTTTTGAGCGAGTATTTAAATCCCCTTCGAAAGGAGGATCTTAAATATAAAAAAATGAGTTTTGGGATCCGCTCTAACTTTTAAAAATCATTTTGAAGACTCGCAAAACATTTTTGAGAATGTTCGGAGTGATGCTGATTTAACAAAATAAATCAGTCCCAATATATTAAAAAATATCTTAATATTATTATTTAAATAACATTCCCATAAAGAATAATCTTTATAAAAATAATTAAAGTAGAAGTTTTAAAACTTATACTTGAAATGAATATTAAATAACCAAAGATATACTTATACCAAGGTACTATCTTTATTTGAATAATCAAAAGTGAGTTTGATTATCGACACCTTATTCTTTAATAAAATAAAGAATATATCTCAGCAAATAATCGGAGTCATAGATTCTCAAATGAATATTCAAATAATATTCAATAAATAAAATAAGCTGAGTCATAAGCCCTCGAATGAATATTCGAAATAATATTCAATAAATAAAATAAGCTGAGTCATAAGCCCTCGAATGAATATTCGAAATAATATTCAATAAATAAAATAAAGTTATCGAATAAACCTTATTCGATTAATAGTTTTGAAAACTATAACCATATATATATAAATATATATATATATATATATAAAATCTACTCGGGATCCTCGACTCCCGGTTTTAGAAAATGTTTTCACCTTTGGGTCCCTATACTAAGGGTATATGCAAATTACCGCTATTCTCTAGCATAGGTATTATCAACTGAACCAACAGATATATATATGGCAAGAATACGAAACAGGCATGCATACGTACCATATCACATGCTACAATATATCGCAAGAATTTGCTAATTTAACCATCATGCATCTATCACAAGATAATGCATATACAAGTGTATACATCACAACAACAGTATAACGGGTAGAAAACTTGTCTGAGCGACTGGGGGTTACGAATGGCTCGGGACGAGTCTGGTAACCTATAAACAACAAGTAAGTTGGAATTAAACCAAAGTCACTTGTAAATCTATACTCTAACCAACTCAGACTCTAACGCTCGTTTTGCGCTTACTGATTCTCTTAAGTCACTCGAGTACCCTCGGCTCCACCATTTTTAATAATTTAACCATTACGAGTTTTAAAGTGATTCTTTCGCGAGTGCCTTACCAACTTCCTAATCCATTTAACATAATTGTTTCATACTCCAATTAGTCCTTTAAGGTCTTTAACCAAGGTTCCAAAGTAAGGCGAGGGGAAATGTTTCGTTCGCGAAATGCCGTTACTTAAAACGGTCGTTTCTCCTAAACCGTACATCGGAATCAAACGAACCACATATCAAAACGAAGCTCGTAACATGAACTATCTAATCATGGCAATGGTCAAAACCTATCAGGGAGTTCTCGGGTCCTAATGTTATGAACAAAAGCAGTCTAAAGTAAATCGGACATTCCGACGGCTATGTTTACGCGATTTCCCAAATTTATACCATTCCAATTCAACCACCAATCAATCCCAATTCATTCATAAAATCAACATTCATCCAAAACACACTACAACAGTCCCCACACCTCAGGTTCTTCCAATTTATGTTATTCTTATCATGAACTTAAACTATACTTAATTCATTTAACAAATCAACAAGATTCAACATTCATACCACTACCACTCCAACCCAAACTCTAAACAAACAAGCTTCATGCTTCACATATACTATATTACTCATAACCATTCCTAAATACTCAAAACTAAAGCTAGGGTTTGGAGTTTATACCTTCTTGAAGCTTCTTAATCAATGAAAGATCCTTGGAATGCCCATGGAAGCCTTGATCTATGCTTAAGCTACCTTGAACTTTCATAAAAAATCAAGAAAACCAAAGTTATTTCTTGAAGGTTACTATTCACCATCTTCTTCCTTAATTTATTGGAAGAGATTGTGAAGGAATTTGAAGTTTAAACTTATAGGATATCCATATCTATGTACAAGGAACCTTAGATAATTACCTTGTGATTTAACAATGCTTGAAACTTGATTTTTGATTTTTCTTCCTTTGAAAAAGAAGAAAATCCGAGAGCAAGATGATGAGAATGAAATGATTTTGTATTTTTTGATTTGTTTGGCTTAGCTTGGTTGTTTTTTTGTTTTGTTTTTGGTTAATTACCTTAATAACCTTATATTTGTGTGGTTATAAACCAACCACACCTCCTCCTTCCCTATGTCATGCTTGCATCACCTTATTGTGTCATCATCTCTTACTTGCCCTCTTCTCATTGGTTGGATGACCTCATCATCCCTAACCTCCTTGATTAACCTCCTAATTGTTTGCCTAATGACCGCTGATCTGTTATACGGTTCGCTTAACTTTCGTTTTCGTTTATCGTTTGAGGGATCATACTCGGGATCTTATTAGGTTTCCTTAACCTTTCTCAATACATTATAATCCTTTTATGATCCTCTCTTATAATCCTTTAATTTAAATCCTTTTTATCCTGTTACCTTATACTCAATTCTTTCCGTATCTAGTGGATTCCGGGAAAAATCAAAGTGTTCGGAATTGGATTCTGACGATCTTTATATACACTTATATACCATATAGAGTACTAATAAAATCTCAGAATATCCATAACAGAACCCCTACATAGTGTGGCATGAAAAGTTTTCTCATTTAGCATAATCTGCAAAATCACTATTCATAAGGGTTTCAAAAAATTTCCAAAAATTGGGGTTATTACAGTCTCCCCTCCTTAAAAGGATTCCGTCCCGGAATCAGATAGAAAATGAATAGGGATACTCTCTTAGCATTGCACTTTCTAATTCTTGAGTAAATTTTCCCACATTGTGGTCCTATCACCAAACTCTGCCTAGTTTGATAACCCTTCTCCTAATCACTTGTTCCTTTTCACTCTATAACCCTTCATGGTTGCTCCATATAGGTTACGTCGGGTTGCATGTCTATGCGCTCATATGCCCCTATTTATCTGGCATCCGAATTACACTTCCTTAACATTGATACGTGGAACACGTTATGACTTGCTACATGTTCAGGGGTAGGGCTAGCTCATATGCTCACTTCCCAATATGTCTTAATATCTCAAAGGGTCCAACAATTCGTGGGCTTAGCTTTCCTTTCTTTCCGAACCTCATCCATCCTTTCCAAGGGGATACCTATAACAACACTAGGTCCCCTACTTCCTATTCCTTGTCCTTTCGTGTCAAATCAACATACTTCGTGTTTCCATCTTGGGCTACTACCAGCCGTCCTCTGATTAGATCTATTATATCCTTGGTCCTTTGGACTACTGCGGGTCTGAGCATCTTGCGCTCTACAACTTCATCCTAACATAAGGGAGATCGACATTATCTTCCCTCAAGGATCTCATAAGGCGACATCTCGATAATGACATATGATCTATTGTCGTAAGAAACTCAATCCATGTTAAGTGATCATTCCAATTTCTTTCAAGTCTATTGCACAGACTCTCATTATAACTTTTAGCATTAGAGCTTTTGCTTCTCAATACCCATTCTTTTCCAGTTCGTAATCGCTACTACCTTCCGTTCCTAATATTATACTAGTTATACTTCTGCTCGTTAGCGTTCTATAACCTTTTAATAACCACGTCAACCTTAGTATCACGAACGCGTTAGAATCGGAATACCACCGTACTGATACTACTTCCTTTGGCTGCTTCCATCTTCGAAAGCTTGATCCATCATATAGAAGTAAAGGAATTTGTTGAGAGATCACTATGATCATGAACACTTGTTCTATTGCATAGTTAGTACAGAAGGTGGCCAGCCTTTAGTACTTGACAAGCAATTAAACAACATGTGGTATCCTACTAGGCTTCTATCACCAAGATAGATAGTCATTCGGCAATACCTCCCCTTCTGGAAGGGTTGTTCTTCTCAGCTCACATGAAATAAAAAGAAGAGAAAAGAACGAATTGAAGAGAATTGTAAATAAAAAAAATATACTGCCACAAAATATCTGGCTTGGAACCTACCTCTGAACTATAGAGGTTTGTCATAGGAGAACAAAACATATATGTATTTATATCAACATCAAGTATTATAGCATCGTATTTCACATGCCTCACTATTTTTGCTATTCTGTCCATCATTCTATGGACCCATGCTCTTCCTCGAGCTTATACACAATCACCTTTGAAACTCCCTCGATATCGAAAATCGAATCTGGGATCTCATTCTAGACATCATTATTACTAGAATTCTATGCTTGCATCGCAACCTTCCTCGTATAGTAATACGACTCTCTTTTCATAAGAGGGAATAAATATTCAATAGGTAGATACTCTACTTAATTAGTCTATCAATGATAACTTATACACTACCACGACCCGATTAGTGGTACTCAATCTCAACATCCATTCCAATACAACTCTCACGGTTGTAATCAGCTCATTACTCGCAGAATCATTGCTGCACTACTATGGTCCACCACTGACCTACTGTCGTCATTCATTTTCCTTGGAATCTTAATAGCTAACCATACGGAGTCCATAACTGTCGTATCAAATTCTTCTAAGGAGTTAACATAATCACCTTTCATGATTCATGAAGAACACTCCAAACTCTGACGTACTTTCATGACATGAAGCAGATAAAATTGCAGAAGAGTTTCAATCAAAGCAACGATAGCAGGTCAATACCATTCTTAATCGTATGCCTTAAATAGAAGACTTAACTCAATGGTTCGTCTAGTCCTTTTTTTGAAACATGGTCCTAACTTATCTCAAGATAGTATCTTCTGAGATAGATAGCCCGCTCATGGCGATTACACGAATTAAACCTTTACCAACTACTATTACGGTTGGTTATTGCACAGTCATCAGAAGGAATGTCAATCTTCCAAACCATAATACAATCTGCATAGCTTTAACCATCATCACTGTATTCCTTTGGCACAAGCGCCTATAATTATCCTCTTACCTTTAAAGTGTCGGCCACCTCTTTGGCCCTTCCTGATAGTAAAATTTCCTTACAGTCAATGTCATTTTAACCACCTCCAAATAAATTTTCTACCTCATTTCAATCACAGCTTATGTGAAGATGTTTTCCTTAAAATCTGATGAGAAAAAAAAATCACCATTTTTCCATAAGTTATTGCCTCAGTCTTTAGAGGTTAATCACTGTCACGACTGACTCTCAATCATACTTAGAACATCTTTAATCTTAGGTCCTAATTGCTTGGAACAAATTCGACCTTTACTGGTTCGATCCATACTTTCTCGTGGTTTAACACGTGCCCCACTTGGCATCATTATAATTACGTCATATTTCCTTTATCAACATTTTTATTCTTGAGAATTTTGAATATTACTTTTCTCCTTGTAAAACCTCTAAGGTTATCCTCGAATCGTTCCTCCTGTATTCCCTAGATACAGGGCATATCAAGATACCATTTATTAATACCAGAATCATTGTCTATATACTTCTGAAAAATTTCTCCACTGATCCTTAAAGGTTGTTATTACCTTAATCCTTTCCAATTCATACTGTCAAAACTCATGATGTCCCTATTAAAGGTGAAATGCCAACCTTTATGCATTCCCCTAGGATTCGTTTTAAGTTACCAATGTTCTATCCTTAATTCCACCTTTAAAAAGGTACATGCATCCTTCCATGGATAATTCAAGTCATATATCCCTGATAAGGGTGTCTTATTCAATCATTCCCACCTCGATAGTATATGCCTAATTTTACAATAACATCTGTATTCCAAATGAGGTCAATCAATATGGCCTCCAAAAGATAACAACGGTTATCCGCTTGTCTTGCCTAATTTGATAACGATAACAAGGATGTTCTGGAAGATATTGGTCGTGTTCAACGTGAACCTCTTCTTAATAATTCCTTATTTACTTTTGTTGTTTACCTCAACAGTCACCTCAATGTTGGGATATCTTTCATACCTGGCGTCTCCCTTTCTGGGTATCAAGCCACCGGTCTTACACTTCACATTCTTGAAGGTCACTTCCTTCATCCAATTTTCCTAATTTCTTACTTCCTTGTCTCCTCAGTCTATCCGCGTCTCATTATTTATCCTTCGAACTATTTCAAGGTTTCCTCGAATCCTCCCAACTTACAGGGGATAAAATATATGTATCTCTTATTCCTTCAATCATCAACTTTAACTCATGGTGAATCACCCTCATCCTGACGATTACATACTTTTCTATTTCTATTGCTACGAGTCTTTAGGGTTTCCTCATACCCAACTCCCTTATCATTCCTCAAACTCTATTGCCTTTATATTCCTTTCCACTTCAGTTTCTTGTTATTTTCCTTTCTCTTATCATTATTTCATGAACCCACTAATCATTGACTTCAAGCATCACATCGTTCTGGGATTCTTGTCATCAGAACGAATCTTGACAACTTTTACAACTTAGCTTCATATTTGATCATACTCGTCCGCCTTTGTTCTGACTCTAAAGCTTTTACACTATCTTCATAAACTTGGGAATTACTTTCCCGAAAACAATTGACTGAACTTTAATCAGTTTATTCTAACCTCTGGCTCCGTGCCTTTCTTGGTCTTTCACCAGCGGGTGGCCTCTCTCTTAGGAGGGTAAGTGACAAAACAGTCTTTTGTGATTCGTCCATCATTTAGAATCTCAAATGATTCCTATATTTCCTTTAGCGAGGTTCTTGCCTCGACTGGTTCAGCTTGTTCCTTGGAACTCTAAGGGCTTAGCGACTTAAAGGCCCTGGAAGAATTTCTCACCGCATTGTTTCCTCAAGGTGGTGGTTGGGGATAGTAGTCTAAGTTCTTTTTAGACAGGTCCATGAATTGCCGTATAGGAGTCCGTCTCGGGTCTCCTTTCCTTACTCGTCTTTCTGTTTCCTTAGTATGAAATGTTTCATCCTTCTCCCATACTTGGGGTTATCTTATACGTTAAAATCCTCATTTTCCACTTCATTATGTTATGGGTTCCTTCTATCTTGATGGCGTCCTCCCTGACTATCACATTCAGGGTTTGCCCTAAATCTTATTCCTCAAACTAGCTTTCATCTAAGATCTCATCTTTAAGCTCTTGAACATTTGGAACCCAAATTCTGTAGGAATACCTCAGTATTCCCTTATCATCTTTCTCGGTATTAATCTTTTATCTAATTGTTAGCTCTCTGCCTTCATTCATCACTTTTTCTGGCACAATATGTTCTCTTCCGATAATTCGGACTGTATTGCAATCTCAAACATCTTTTCGGTACCGGCTCCGGTTACCTTCACTTCTATTTCCATTTTCTCAAAATCTCTTATAAACTCTCTCAAATACATGATCATCTTGAGTCTCTCCTTTTTACTAAGGGCATCAGCCACCACATGGGCTTTCCCCGAATGATATAGAATCTCCCAATCATAATTCTTGATTAGCTCTAACCGCCTCCTCGGGCGTATGTTGAGCTCTTTCTACGTAAAAATGTACTAGAGCTCCTATGGTTTGTGAATCTCGCACTTCTCTCCATACAAGTAGTGCCTCAAATCTTTAGGGCAAAACTATTGCCATGAGCCCAAGCTCATGGGTGGGGATATCGAATTTTAAATTTCCTTAATTGTCTTGACGCGTACGCGATTACCTTGTTGTGATGTATAAGAAGCACCCTAATTCCTTATGCGAAGCGTCAATACAAATCACAAAATCTCCTTTTTCCATCCGACAATGCCAACATAGGGGCCGTCACCAACCTTTGCTTCAGTTGTTAAAAGCTTTTCTCGTATTTCTCTGTCCATTCAAACTTCTCAGTCTTACGAGTAAGCCGCGTTAAAGGGGCTACTATCTTTACAAACTTGAACGAACCTCCGGTAGTGATTGACCAATCCTACCTCTGGTAGTCGACCTAACCATGGTCATCAATTCATCAGTGGTCCTTTATTCATTCTTGTCAGGATCCTCCATGGGATCCTCCTCAGCAACTGTCCCTTCTAGGACAACATCCTTAACCGCTACATCCTCAATATGAACATCATCCGATCCCGCGTTAGGACGCTCTATCGGATCCATAATCTGATCTCCAATAAGTAATAAAACATCATCGCGTTGTTGCTCCTCAACCTCAGGGTTCGGAGTCCCGCTACCATATACGATCACGAACTACGCTTCTACCACGATATTTATAAGGGTTCCCATAAGGGTTTTAACTGTCAGTACTACGTTAGGTAGCCCGGCTATGAACTTGGCAAGAGTTCTTATTATCTTAGTTATTATCTTAATGTCACATCATCTCTTAGGTTTATAACGCTTAGCTCTGATACCACTTCTGTAACACCCCCAAATCCGGGGTCGGGGATCCGGGTTGTCACGAGTTCCATTTCCCTTAATAACACCCAATCTTAATAAATAATCAACTACTCTGTACTGTGACCCCACAATAAACACAAACACCACAAGTTATAGTCTCAGAGATGAATATCCAAAAATAATCACAAGTCATTTTATTCCACAATTATATGCCAATACACCTTAAAAGGGTTTCTGAATAAATTTACATTTTCTGTGCCATTATAACGATTCATAAATATACATAAATCTGGTACATCGAAAGTTGAAAGCCTAGCCTATTGGTAGTTCCTACCTCAGCTACAGCGACATCAACGCCTATAGGAAACTGCGGAACGTTTCCTATCCGCTCGCGAATCGGGAGCTTGGTCCTGTTCATCTTTTCTATCTGTTGTTGTGTGATGAAAGAAGAAAGCAAGGGTGAGCAGCAAGCCCACCAAAATAATTTGTATAATGATTAACAATATATGAGCCTTCTCATAGTACCCATGAAAGTCTTGGTCAAAAGAAATGAACCAAGTTGATATCTTAATGCGATGAAGTCGCAAAATATTCAATATATATATATATACATATATACTTTTCAAAATATTGGAAGTCCTCTTCCATGCATAATACACACAGAGTTCCAGTGTATAACTGTATAAAAATATCGTTGCAAGGTGATCTCATATATCTAACCTTGTCTCAACGTTTTTCTGAAAATCTTTGTCATGCATAAGATAATCATTTACTAGATATAAGTTTAAAAGATGAAGTTACAAGATACTCCAATATACTTATATATTTTCCAAATACTACTTGAACTACCACCGTTCAAGTTATAATTAGATTCAAGAGGTCATCCCATAGATGAGACCACAAATAGAACTAGAAAATATTTGATCTTTGAAATATTTTGAAAAGAAATGAAGTTACGAGATACTTCATTCAATGGATACACCAATAAAACTGCTTGACCCTGTCAATGCTTCGGCAACCACCCATTCGTAGCCCTTCGATCGAAATGCTACGGGCAGTGTTGCAGAATTATCCAACTGGATGATGAACTCATTACGGGAGTTTGCCGCACCAGGAAGACCACTTACGATGATCAGTCGTAGTAGTACAACCCCATCATTTTCTACATGTAGAGGAGAACCTGTCGGATTTACTTGTCAACCGAACACTGAACTCCTAAGGAATGGACCGCCTTAGCGGAACTTCCAGGCCATTTGGGCCAATATAATAAGGCTGGGCCGGCACTACTCGACCACTTACGCCACTCCTAGTTTAGATGAAATCCATGACTCTGAAACGTAAAGCTCGTCCCCACTTTCCCCAAGTAGAAACTTGTTGATACGGCTCCACTAAGAAGTCGTATCTAGTTGGAAAGGAAAACTCACCGATATTTCCCAGGCGATGCCTGTTAATGGATTAACTTGTTTCAAGAATTTTACTTCCCGAGTGTTGGGTAAGTAATCAAAATTCTTTTATCAAGACAGCAACCTTGTTGCGAATATAAAACACACCACAGAGCCGGATCCCTCAGGTTTTGAGCGAGTATTTAAATCCCCTTCGAAAGGAGGATCTTAAATATAAAAAAATGAGTTTTGGGATCCGCTCTAACTTTTAAAAATTATTTTGAAGACTCGCAAAACATTTTTGAGAATGTTCAGAGTGATGCTGATTTAACAAAATAAATCAGTCCCAATATATTAGAAAATATCTTAATATTATTATTTAAATAATATTCCCATAAAGAATAATCTTTATAAAAATAATTAAAGTAGAAGTTTTAAAAGTTATACTTGAAATGAATATTAAATAACCAAAGATATACTTATACCAATGTACTATCTTTATTTGAATAATCAAAAGTGAGTTTGATTATCGACACCTTATTCTTTAATAAAATAAAGAATATATCTCAGCAAATAATCGGAGTCATAGATCCTCAAATGAATATTCAAATAATATTCAATAAATAAAATAAGCTGAGTCATAAGCCCTCGAATGAATATTCGAAATAATATTCAATAAATAAAATAAGCTGAGTCATAAGCCCTCGAATGAATATTCGAAATAATATTCAATAAATAAAATAAGCTGAGTCATAAGCCCTCGAATGAATATTTGAAATAATATTCAATAAATAAAATAAAGTTATCGAATAAACCTTATTCGATTAATAGTTTTGAAAACTATAACCATATATATATAAATATATATATATAAAATCTACTCGGGATCCTCGACTCCCGGTTTTAGAAAATGTTTTCACCTTTGGGTCCCTATACTAAGGGTATATGCAAATTACCGCTATTCTCTAGCATAGGTATTATCAACTGAACCAACAGATATATATGGCAAGAATACGAAACAGGCATGCATACGTACCATATCACATGCTACAATATATCGCAAGAATTTGCTAATTTAACCATCATGCATCTATCACAAGATAATGCATATACAAGTGTATACATCACAACAACTGTATAACGGGTAGAAAACTTGCCTGAGCGACTAGGGGTTACGAATGGCTCGGGACGAGTCTGGTAACCTATAAACAACAAGTAAGTCTGGCTCAGTGTCCTCTTATTCTCTTTTACATAAGTATAATATAATATAATAATATAATGATACTAAAAAATATTGAGAAAACATATTTGTAAATACTTTATAAAATTCCATTGGCTAAATATTAAAAGAAAAGTTTGAGGAATATGTTGTGCAAAACTACAAATACAGCTTGAAAAATGCAAGATCAAGGGTCAAGATGAACTGGACAAAGGATGGTCACAGACCTGTAAGATTGTACGAAGATTTGTTGCACTTAAAGTGAAAATAGACAAATAGACTTTAGAATACGTGTTAGTCCATTTTAGTGTAATCTTTGTAAGTTGTGTATGCTAATCTATAAAACATGACATGGGTCCTTGTTATTCAAGACATGCATGTACATAACAAGACTAAGTCATATTGACGACCCTAAGGTTAAGTTGTATGATAATCTAAATTGGTATTTTGTAATTGTATTCATTGAGTCTGTAAAAGTGTTAAGTAGATTAGACTGGAGGATTTTTCTGTGAACAGTCTTCAAGCTAAGGAATAAACTTTGGAAGAAGATCAAACCTTGATCATGCCTCAGAGAGAAATATAGCAGCTTGGATTTGAATAATTCCGTTCTAGGAAAAATGCTGAAGTCAAATATCGACAAATCGCAGATCAAGGGATATCGAGAAGTCTGTCGAGAAGTCCAAAATGACTTGTAAAAAAGTCCCAAGAGATATCGACAAGTTGATCTGCATGTAGAGATCTCAGATATCGACAAGTTTAATGAATATGTAGAGAATTGAAGATATCGATAAGTCAATTTCTGCATGTAGAGATCTAGATATATCGACAAGCCAAATCTTCATGTAGAGAACTAGAGATATCAAAAAGTCAAAAGCCTATATAGAGAACTGGAGATATCGACAAGTCATTCTACATGTAGAGACCTCGAAAAGTGAAAGACACGTGTAGAGAACTCAAGATATCGATAAGTCATTATACTTATCGATATGTGACATCTCTACAGAACAAAAGAGATCTCGATAAACTATCTCATAATTCAGAATGCAGACAAATTGAATATTCAAGATTATCAGTCAACAAACAATTTTATCACTGAATTGGAAAGACTACAAATGCAGTTTGAAGAATTCAAGATGAAGGGCCAAGATTCACTGGATAAAGGAGGGTCACAGACCTACAAGATTCTGCACATATTTGCTAACGTTGGAAATGAAAATAGACATGATAGTTTTAGAAACCGTGTTAGTACATTTTAGTGCAATTTTTATAAATCTGTGATGTTGGTCTATGAAGCATGCACGGATCCTTAGTTTAGAAGTATCAAACAGATCTAAAAAATTATCTTGAATCCTCTCTCAAGATTTGTAGCTGAGTTCTTATTTCTATGAACACAGATTTGTAACAAAATAAATTTGATTAATACAATCAACTAAATTTTTGATAACTTGTTTGTGTGCTTGTAGTTAAACATTTTATCACTACAAGTTCATATCTGCTTTGTTCAATTATAAGCCAATCACTTTCAAAATAATTTAAAATTCAAGAAAACACATTCACCCCCATGTGTTATAATTCACTGCATTCAATATCTAAAAAGTGGTATCAAAGCAAAATTTAAAAGTACACAGATAAAGATTTTGGAAGAATGGGTGCATAGAAAATAAGCAGTATCAAGAAACCTGTCTTTGACAAGATAAACTACACCTTATGAAAAAAGAAATGATGTTGTTCATAATGATGGACAAATCAATGTACATTGAGATTCTCAGGCATGGACCCTTTATTCGTATAAAAAGGGTTTCCTGAAGCAAAAGATGGAGACATGGTAATACCTGCACACTTTGCACCTAAAGATCCCCTACCTACACAGAACCAGAGAAGGAGAAGGTTACACTTGACAATGACTTACAACTTATACTAATTGAGTCTCTTGATAATGTAATGTACAATAACATTATCAATTGTGAGTCTGTTAGATATATTTGATAATGTCATGACTAATATGTTTTATGTTTAGCTTTCAGATCTTACTTGAACAGGATAAATCAGTACTTAACTGTTGATCAGTACTTATACTGGAAGTCAGGACTTAAGGATATCAGTACATATGTTATCAGGAGATAATCGTCAGAAGATAGATATCAGAACTTAAGTGCTGAAGGACAATCAGATAAAGATAGTAGCTGATTAAAGGAAAGAAGATCGAGATAAACATAAGAAGAGATATGCATGAAGAAGGAATTCCGTGAAGAATGGAATACTTGGAAGAAAAGATATCTGATTGATATATTTTAGGAAGCAGAATTATATTCCATATCAATTAGCGATTATCTTGTAACTGTGTAGTATATAAACACAGATATAGGGTTTACACTATAAGTGTTATCATTATTAGAGAAGATTATTCATTGTAACCCTAGCAGCTCTCGTGATATTTGTTCATCACTGAGAGGTAACAGTTCCATACTGTAACAGAGTTTATTGTTTCAATAAAGTTTGTTTTCTGTTACTTAAGTTCTTAAAAGTTCGATTTGAGTGTACTACACACTGTATTCACCCCCTCTACAGTGTGTGTGTGACCTAACAATTGGTATCAGAGCCTATTTGTTAACATACATACAGTTAAAGATCCAAACACAATCATGTCGGACACAGAAACTCCAACTAAGCCTACCAAAACTGAGGAAGCACCAAAGACACAAATTCAGAGTCGGTATGAGACCATCAGAGTCCCCATACTGAGACCATCTGAATATCCCATATGGAAGGTAAGGATGACCATGTTCCTGGAAGCAACAGATCCAGAATACCTTGATAGAATCAAGGAAGGCCCTCATAAACCAACCAAACTCGCTGTTGCAGTTGCAGGTGAAGCAGCAAAGACCGTACCAAAGGAGAAGAGTGATTATACTGCTGAAGATATAGCATCAATTGCTAAGGATGCTAAGGTACGACACTTACTGCATAGTGCCATTGATAATGTAATGTCAAACTAATCAACTGCAAGACTGCTAAGGAGATATGGGATGCTCTGGAAACAAGGTGTCAGGAAACTGACACAATTAAGAAGAACAGGAAGACAATACTCACTCAAGAGTATGAACACTTTGACTCAAAGACTAATGAGTCATTGAATGATTTATATGATAGATTTGTCAAACTTTTGAATGATTTGTCATTGGTTGATAAAGAGTATGATCTTGAAGATTCAAACATTAAGTTCATGTTAGCTCTTCCTGAATGCTGGGATTTGAAGGCAACGACAATAAGAGACAACTACAATCTTGATGAAACAACTCTTGACGAAATCTATGGAATGCTCAAGACTCATGAGCTGGAGATGGAACAAAGAAGCAAGAGGAAAGGAGGAAAGTCAAGGACAGTTGCTCTTAAGGCTGAAGAAGAATTCCCCAAAGCAGTTTCCTCAAAGAAAGACAAGGGTAAAGCTCTTTTCATAAAGTCTGATACTGAGTCATCAAGTTCTGAGAGTGATGATGACTCAGATTCTGAAAGCTTGCCTGAGACTGATGCTGATGAGGAGATGATGAAGCTGTGTGCTCTTATGGTGAAAGGAATCACAAAGATTGCATACAGGAAGTTCAGGAAGGGAAAGAAGTTTTCCAGGAAAGGCATAAGTTCTGATAAGATGAATTTCAGAAGATCTGAAGGCAGAGGAGGAAAGTCTGACAGAGGAGATTACACCAATGTTAAATGCTATAACTGTGGTGAGAAAGGCCACATATCTCCTGACTACAAGAAGGTAAAGGGTGACAAAGGCAAGGCTCTTGTCACAAAGCAGAAAAGCTGGACAGACACCTCAGACTCTGAAAGTGAGGAAAACTATCCATTGATGGCAAATGCTGATAAAGAAAGTGCTGAGAGCAGTTCTGAAGCTGCTGAAACAAAGGTACCTCAGACTACTTATGCTTTTCATACTGATGATATTAATGAGTTGAGAAGATATCTTAAAACCATGTTTGTTAGCTATAGAGATCAAACTTTAACATGTGAAAGATTAACTTCTGAAAATCTTGCATTTAAGAAAAGAAATGATTTCTTAGAAAAAGAGTTAGTCATGTTCCATCAAACTCAGAAGGATAGAGATGATGCTTTTTATGTTAGGAATGAAGTGCTAAAATTAAATGAATCTCTAAAAACTGAGTTAGAAAAGGAAAGAGAGATTATCAGGACTTGGACTAACTCTGGCAAAACAACTCAAAATTTGCTAAGTAGTGGAAACTGGAAAGAGGGCTTAGGTTATGGAGAAGATAAGAAAGATAAAGGAACTGAAGAAATTAAGTCTGTTGATTAACAAAAGCCAAAGTTAAAACCTGTTATGTTTGTAACTGTAAAGTCTGAAAATAAAAAATCAGAAGTGACAAAGAAATTAACTTCTGATAAACTAAAACAGGAAAAGACAACTGAAGTGAACATAGGCTTAATGACAAAGAAGCAGCTTAAGCATAAGCTGAAAGATGTCAAGAATGCAAACAAGGTAAAATCACCTAGGAAAAATAGGAATGGAAAGGAAGGTGTGAATAAAAGCAATGATTATAAACCTGTTCCTGATGCTCCTAGGAAAACATGTCATAACTGTGGAAGTTCTAACCATCTGGCTTCTTTTTGCAGGAAGAATAAGAATAGTAACTCCTTACCTTCAAAATCAGGAGTTAAGAGTCAGTCTATTAGATACAAACCACAAAATCCTTGTTTTCATTGTGGTAGTTTATGGCATTCCATTTATACTTGTAAGGAATATCATAGTTTGTACTATGATTATTATCAAATAAAACCTTCTTTGAAGAAAGTTTCCATTGTTCCTTCTAGTGTAAATTCTGATTCAAAGTCTGATAGTGTAAGTTCTGATAAGAAAAATGTTAACATAAACTCTTATGCTAAATCCGCTGCAAATGTTAACAAACTTAATAAGGCCAAAGGATCCAAGCAAGTCTGGGTCCTTAAAACTAATAATTAGTGGTCTTTGTGATTGCAGGGCAACATGAAAAATATTCTAGTTCTGGACAGTGGATGTTCAGGACATATGACTGAAAACAAGGCCCTGCTATCAGACTTTGTGGAGAAAGCTGGCCCAAGTGTTTCTTATGGAGATGGCAATATTGGAAAAACATTGGGATATGGCAATATCAATCTTGGAAATGTCATAATTAAACAAGTAGCTCTGGTCTCAGGACTTAAACACAACCTACTGAGTATAAGTCAAATCTGTGACAGAGGTTATCATGTTGATTTCTTTGAAGAACACTGTGAAATTGTGAGTAAATATAAAGGCAAAGTTGTTCTGAAAGGATACAGGCGTGGTAACATTTATGAAGCTAAGCTTTCAACAAGTACTGATGGTTCTGCAATCTGTCTAATGAGTAGAGCATCGATTGAAGAAAGCTGGAATTGGCATAAGAAACTCTCACATTTAAATTTCAACAATATAAATGAACTGGTCAAGAAAAATCTTGTGAGAGGATTGTCAAACACAGTATTTGCTCCTGATGATCTTTGTGATTCATGTCAGAAAGCCAAACAAAGAAAATCTTCATTCAAGAGCAAGACTGAATCATCAATTATTGAGCCTTATCATCTAATACATGTTGATCTATTTGGTCCAGTAAATGTCATGTCTATTGTAAAGAAGAAGTATGCGTTGGTCATAGTGGATGAGTTCACCAGATACACATGGGTGTATTTCTTGCATACAAAAAGTGAAACTGCATCAACCTTGATTGATCATATCAAACATCTGGATAAAATGATCAAAGATTCTGTGAAAGTTTTAAGAAGTGATAATGGCACTGAGTTCAAGAATTTGATAATGGAAGAGTTCTGCAAAAGCCATGGAATAAAGCAGGAATTTTCTGCTCCCGGAACTCCACAGCAAAATGGAGTTGTTGAAAGGAAGAATAGAACTCTCATTGAAGCTGCACGTACAATGCTTGAAGAAGCAAAGCTTCCAACCTATTTCTGGGCTGAAGCTGTGCAGACTGCTTGTTTTACTCAAAATGCAACACTCATTAACAAGCATGGAAAAACACCATATGAGATGGTG
Source organism: Apium graveolens (assembly GCF_009905375.1). Classification (NCBI taxonomy): domain Eukaryota; kingdom Viridiplantae; phylum Streptophyta; class Magnoliopsida; order Apiales; family Apiaceae; genus Apium; species Apium graveolens. The sequence goes on from NC_133654.1 coordinate 219,597,398, forward strand.
AAGAAAAAGAAGCCAAATCTGAAATATTTTCATATATTTGGATGCAAGTGTTTTGTTCTCAAGACTCATCCTGAACAACTATCAAAGTTTGATCTAAAAGCTGATGAAGGAATCTTTGTTGGATATCCACTTTCCACAAAAGCCTTCAGAGTCTATAATTTGAGAACAAAAGTGGTCATAGAATCTATCAGAGTCTATGAATGTCTTTACAATTCTTTTCTCTCTCAGACTGAGCCAAAGAAAGTGGAAGAAGCTCTTCAAGATGCTGATTGGGTGCAAGCAATGCAGGAAGAGTTGAATGAATTTGAAAGAAACAAAGTCTGGACCCTAGTGCCAAGACCAAAGAATAGATCTGTTGTTGGTACAAAGTGGATATTCAGAAACAAAACTGACAGTGATGGCATAATTACAAGGAATAAGGCAAGGCTGGTTGCAAAAGGATATTCTCAACAGGAGGGAATTGATTATGATGAAACATTTGCACCAGTTGCTAGGTTAGAAGCCATAAGGATATTCTTGGCTTATGCTGCTCACAAAAAGTTTACTGTCTTTCAAATGGATGTGAAAAGTGCTTTTCTCAATGGAGAATTGGAGGAGGAGGTATATGTTGAACAACCTCCAGGTTTTGTAGATACCAAACATCCAGATTATGTCTACAAACTTGACAAAGCACTTTATGGACTTAAGCAAGCTCCTAGAGCATGGTATGAGACTTTAGCTCAGTTTCTTCTGGAAAGTGGATTCAACCGAGGGATAATAGACAAAACACTGTTCTACCTCAACCATGGAAAGGACTTACTTCTGGTCCAGATTTATGTTGATGATATCATTTTTGGATCTACAAATGACAAACTTTGCAAAACGTTTGCCAAACTAATGCAGTCAAGATATCAGATCAGTATGATGGGGGAACTTAGCTATTTTCTGGGCCTTCAAGTCAAGCAGAATGAGGAAGGCACTTTTATTTGTCAAACCAAGTACACCAGAAACTTGCTGAAGAAATTTGGAATACAAGATTGTTCAAGTGCATCCACTCCAATGGCCACTACGACAAAACTAGATAAGGATACCGGTAAATCAGTAGATATTACTGACTATAGAGGTATGATTGGCTCTCTACTCTATCTAACTGCTAGTAGACCTGATATCATGTATGCTACCTGTCTTTGTGCAAGATTTCAAGCAGATCCAAGAGAACCTCACTTAACAGCTGTAAAAAGAATCTTTAAGTATCTTAAAGGAACAGTTGCTCTGGGATTATGGTATCCTAGAGAATCAGATTTTAAACTAATAGGTTACTCAGATGCAGATTTTGCAGGTTGCAAAATTGACAGGAAAAGCACAAGTGGAAGCTGCCAATTTCTTGGAGGCAGATTGGTTTCTTGGTACAGCAAGAAACAAAAGTCAATTTCCACATCAACTGCAGAAGCAGAGTATATTGCTACAGGAAGCTGTTGTGCACAGATTCTTTGGATGAAGAATCAGTTACTGGATTATGGGTTAATATATTTCAAAATCCCTATTTACTGTGATAATCAAAGTGCTATTGCTATGACAGGTAATCCAGTTCAACACTCAATGACAAAGCACATCAGCATCAGGTACCACTTCATCAGGGAACATGTGGATGAAGGTACAGTGGAATTGCATTTTGTTCCCACAGATCAACAACTAGCAGATATCTTCACAAAACCACTGTGTGAAGCTATTTTTACAAGATTGGTAAATGAACTTGAAATGGTTTCAGGTTCTTTCTCTAAATCTACTTAGTCTTGTTCTGTGTTATCAGACTTTATGCTCAGTATTTACAGAATTAATCTCATTGTGTATTCTGTGCTTAATTGATAAATGTCTTTAAGTACTGACTGTTGTCTGATATATGTTTCTAAACTCTGATAAGTGATATGTCTGTTCAAGTACCTATTCAATCCTATGAGGATAACTGTGCTAGATACGGACCTAGTAGTCTTCAATAAACAAATGATTCCATGTAAGAAGTAATTATTTCAGTGGAAACCCTATGACACTAGCAAATTCTGATAATTGAGCTTAGTTAAGTTTACTTTGTATATCTTATTACTAAGTCACAAATTAGAATAATACTACTCATCTGTTAAGTTCTGATACTAGTAAAACTGCTGAATGTACTAAGTGCTGATAAACCTCACTTATCAAAAGAAAAAGGAAAAAGATCAAAGATTAAAATCAGGTACTCCTTTGAGATCTAGAGTAAAAATGTGGAAGGGACGACCCAAGTGCATTGCTGGTATTAAGTAAATATGCATTAGAAAAGCAAAATATTTTCTTGGTGACTTTTCACACTCTATGATTACTGGAGAAATACTCTGATAATAGCATAAATTCTGATACACAGTCGTGACTCACTTACACTGAGAAGCCACTGTAAAATAGAATTTCAAAAGATGCATAAAATTAACACAAAACAGTTGAGGTGGACTCAAGCATGAACTCATTCATCAGTAGGTTTCAGGACAATGACAACTCTTTAGCAAAATTTTAGTTATGCCTTATTTCTAAGATGTACTGAAGTGAATCAGACTTTACTCTTTGTCTGTTATTTAGCTTAATGCACACACTAATCACTCCATCTGAATGATGAAAATTTCTGTGGTGGTCTATGTTATTTTAGATAAACAGTCATTGTGTCATTATTGCACAAATTCTGAGGACAAGTTCTAGTTACACGTTCTGATGATTAAGTTCTGAAGTCTATAACTCAGAACTTGTATGAGGATTTACTAAGATGGGCATTCCTTTTTCGAGTTAAGAAATTATGTTCTGATGACTGTTAAGTTCTGGTATAGGTCTAAGTTCTGATTTCTCAGTCTAATCCTTTACTTGGCTTATCTGTGAATAAAATTTGATAACAGTCTCAGTTCGAACTAGAATATGTAGAAGTGGAAGATTAATAATCACTATGATTAGGATTAATGGTATTCGTACTTGAACAGTCCACTGTTTCTTGTTTCTTATGCGTTTTAAACCATGATTCCTCTTTCCAATGAATGTTATTCTTTTTCAAAGTCTAGGGAGACGAGGTAGAATTAATTCTACCTGTCAGCATTCAATTTATTTGCGTCTCTTGGTATTCTCTTTCCTATATAAGCAGCCACTTCACATCAGTCTTTCCATCACATTCTTCTCACACACTTATCTTCATACTTCTTCTTCCAAAAAACACAATGGTCAGATACAACATGTTTTTGAACTACCAAAACTTCAATATGGAGCTAAGTTGTGCCGAGTGGCAGCAGGAATGGCATGTCACAGCCATTCCTGAGGAGATATGGGACTCTGTCCCACAGGAGGTACTGACACACCTTCTGTTCTTCTATATGGACTACCATCGCCATCTGGAGCGATTGGAGGAGGAAAGGCTGGAAGCTCTCCGCCAGCAAGAGCGAATCATCCGACTCGCCATTCTGTTTGTCTAGAGTAGGAAGAAGAAGATGACTTAATCTTGTCTTCTTCCTGTTTTTCTTCATCATCAGCTTTGTCAGGCTTCTTAGCTAGGACTAAGGCTGTTGATGTTAGGGTTAGAAGCTTAGGGAAAATCTTGTATAAGTATTGATGTAATTTCCATTTCATAAATGTATTGTCTTGATATATTAATGAAAGTTGTTTATACTTCAATATTTTGTCTCTGAGTTATTTTATCTTGTGTTGATAAATCCTGATTGATATTCTGATGACCGTATAAAATTTTGTTTTATATTAAGTTCTAATTCATTTTCAGCACTTACTTATCTAATTTATCTTGGTCATTTTCATGTGATGTATTTTCAGAATATCAATGATGCAGTGAAAAATAATTCAATCAGTGCTAACGGTTTAAATTTTGAATTAAAACTGTTTCTCTTGATAAATGGAACGGTTTTTCCTTGAAACTAGGCAACTGGGTAAGTAATGATTCCTGTTTTCTCGAGCCAAGTAACTGTCCGTTATTACTGCATGTCTGACATGTGTCCAACGGTAACATTTTTGTTCAGAGTATAAGTGCAACAGAGAGAAGATTTCTTTAATCTTTTATTTTCTTTATATTTTATCTCTCTCCTTACTTTTACTCTCTTTCTCTTTCTTTCTCATGTTGGTTTTTCATACAGACATTATCTCAAACACCTAACAGGCATACTTGAATATCAATTTTCTTTTTCACATGGCACCAAAGGATTTAATCATTGATGGAGCTAAGTTTGTCCCCAACAACTATGCTGCAGTTCTTGATCACACTGAAGCTCCATCTGAATTACACTTTGTGCAAGATCTTCTTGCACATAGTGAGGTTGGGTATGCATTAACACAGCCTGAATTCTTTTCAAGCCAACAAGTTCTGAGGTTTTGGAGGACTGGACTTTTTGATGATGGTGGTCAACGTGGAACTCCCAGTATTATCTTCCAAGTGGGTGATTCATCCTTTGTAGTCACTCCTGGTACAGTACGCAGGGCGTTACATCTTCCAGAAGATTGTACTTTCTCAATTCCAGAGGACTCAGCCCTTCGGGAGTTAATGGCTGAATTGGGATATGAAAAGAGTCTGACGAAACTTGGACAGTTGAAACGGGCTAATATCAGAAGAGAATGGAGTTTCTTCTTTGATTGCATCACAAAAGCTTTTGGAAACAAATGTTCAAATTTTGATGCTATCCCAATTCTGAGTCAGCACATAGGGTATGCTATTATTCATCAAACTCATTTTGATTTTGCAACTGCTTTAATTGGTTTTATTGGGGATAGGATGACAGAGGATCGAAATGTTGTTTATTTTGCTAGATTCTGTCAACTTATTTACACTTACTGTACTGATGAACCTCATTTAGTCAGCACTCAAACCCCACCTTTTAAGGTTGCAAAACGATACTTTAATGACCTGGTAAATGCTGATACTAAGAAAAAAGTGGTTAGACCATTACAGATTCCTAAGTCTGTAAAACAGATCCTGATAAATGCTGATCCTGATACTTATAGATCTGTTTACTCTGATGTCCAACCAAATCCAAACACCAAAAATCCATCAACATCAGTACCTACCTCTCATTCTACTCAACCTACCCTCAGAACATATCTCAAATCCTATCTCTCCACTTCACAGACTGCTCAACCTTCATCTTCAGCACCTACTGTGAAGCCTTCATCTTCCAAGCCAAAGATGACAAAGAATGTTCCTCAAACATCTCAAAAGAGAAGGAGGATTGTATTGAGAGATGAATCTGATTCTGAGGAACAGGTTTCTTCTAGAGAACCTGTTGTTACTGAAGCTGAGAAAGAGGTTTCTCAGAAGGATTCTGAAATTGGGGGTTCTAGGCTTCTCAAGAGGCTTAGACGAATGATAGTTCCTAAACCTCCCAAGGAATCAAATCAACAAGGAAGTACAAGAAACAGAGGGCACAAAGGCCAGTTTCAGATGATGAAGAGGAAGCAGCTAAGGAAGAGGATCAGGAATCTCTGATCTCACAAGACAAGGAATTTGCTCCAGTCACTTCTTCTCCATCAACTCCATCTCAGGAAGCTGTATCTGACAAGGCTAACTCACCATCTGTGTCTCTTGTTGATCCAGGCACAAGTGCTGATATTGATGTTCAACACTTGGTTGTGTCTGAAGTATTTCTCTTAGAAGCTCCAACAGCAAATAATCCTTCCACAACACCTGTTACTGATGCTGTTCAAACTCCAGAGTTATCAACAACACCTTCTCTGCATCAAGATGCTGATGATCAGACTTTAGGTGAGCATCAGGATATGGCTGTTGATCAGAACTTAGTATCAGATCAGCAATTAGAGGATGCTGAAGCCTCCATTGCTACTCACACTGTTGTCTTATCAGAAGATAATGATTCTTTAAGTTCCGATGCTGCAAATGCTGGAGATACTGGTGAAGCTGCTCCAACTGTGGATGCTGATGAAGCAGGTCCTTCAGGACATACTCCTCAACAGACTCTTCCTAAGTCTGAACTGGTAAAGGAGTTTGTTATCGGGGATGCACCAGTACCTTGGAGTGACACTCCTGCAGGTCAGGAGTGGACTAAGGAATGGAACTCAGTTTCATGTGTTCCAACTGCAATACATCTTGCTGAGCACTTGACTAAAGCTGATGAAATGTTAAATTCTGATGATTTAAAAACCCAGCTTAGAGTCACTTCATTGAGTATTAAACATCTACAAGGTCTTCATTCAACTACTCATGCAGAGCTACACAAGATTCAGGAGAACTTTATCAAACAGGAACAAGTTTGGAAAATTGATAAGAAAAAGTTCTTTCAACCTACCATTGACAAGATTGCTTATATTGAGAAAACTCAAGAGAAACAACAAGCTCAGATTGATGACATTCTGACAAATCAAGCTTCTCAGCAATCGCAACTTACTGAAATCCAATCCTCAGTGGAATTACTTATCTCTCTTTTACTACCTGCTGATGCCAAAAAGGGGGAGAAGGTAATTAAGTCTAAATGCAACACTAACAAGACACTGCAAGGAAAGGATGATGGAAATGATGATCAAGGATACTCTGGAATGGGTAGCGGTCATAGTCAAGGTAGAAGGTTTACATCAAGACAAGCTAGACACAGGACAAGTTCTGATACTGGGAAAAGAATAAGTTCTGCTGCTGGTAAAAGGATAAGTTTTGATAAACTTCTAGATCTTGATGAGGAAATGTCAAGACAGTTATTTCTTCAAGAAAATCCAGGAATGGACTTGGAAAGTTTAAAGGAAGAAGAAGCCAGACTTAAATCAGAGAAAGTCACATCTAAATCTGAAGCTTCTGGTAAAAAGTCACTTCCAAAACTCAAAGGCATTGTGATCAAAGAAAGGACACATACTGAAGCAACGTTGGCTAGATCACAACCACAGATAGATCCAAGATCCAAGGGTAAATAAAAGGTTGGTGAACCTATCAAGGTTTATGTACCTCCTTAGGAAGAAGAAATTACTGATGAAAAAGATGATCTTGCTCTGACTTCAAGAAAAGTTCTTAAAACAACCTCTGACATGGCTCAAGTTGTTCAGAGTCAAGAAATTGTAAGTTCTGATATTCAGAAGAAGCAAGTAACCTCTGACAGAGCTCAAGTTAACTTGATATCAGAAAATAGATCAAAGACACTCCTACCAGGATTCACTAAAGCAAAACAGACTCAATCTTTGAAGACTAATGCAAGTGGTTTTGAAGCAAGAGTAGTTACTGGAAAGGAAGCTAGAGATAAAACTGGATTGGGAAGTGCTGATGAAAGAAGAGTACACAACACTACCAATGATCCAACTTCCTCGAGTGAACCAGGTATTGGAGCAACTCCTGAGAGATTGAATCAACTGGAATCTGTACAGATGGTTTACCATACCTACTTGAAAGAATACATCATGTTGTATTTCATGACAGATGGTAGTGTTTATCATATAAGACAAAATGCCATTCCATTGAAGTATTTTGAAGAATTGGAGCATGTACTTTTCTTACTTCAAGTGGATGACAGAATAACAGAGACTGCTGCAAACTACTTAAAAGAACAGATTCAGAGACAGAAAAGGCTTTATTCTGTTAAGTCTGACAGCATATATGTTCCAAAGTACAGAGATCACAATGGTGATATTGTTGATATGAAGCCTAATACTGCACAGATCAGAATATATCTTGGTATTAAGGGACTTGAATTCAATCTAGAGTCTGACAAAGCTTGTGTCATAAGACTAGATCAGGAGTTGAGAAAAGCAAAGATCAATGATCTCAGAGTTGCAATCTTTCAAACTGGTGAAGATACTGCAGAGCTTAAAGATGTCAAAAGGAGAATGATTGATGAACTCAGATATGCTGAGAAATGTTTGTTGAAGAACTATCTCAGAACAACTCCTGACATCAGAGAGATCAGAAAATGATGAAGCCAAGTCGAAGATCTACAACTGCTTAAATTCTGATATTTATACAGACTGAAGTTGTTATCAGAAGTTGAAATTGGTAAAAGCTTTAAGGACTGTAAGTTGTAGTTATCTAGTCTAATTCTCATGTATTTGTACTTAATGTTTTTGACATCATCAAATATCTGTCAAACTTGTATATTATGTTAATTTACAAGTTGGGGGAGATTGTTAGATATATTTGATAATGTCATGACTAATATGTTTTATGTTTAGCTTTCAGATCTTACTTGAACAGGATAAATCAGTACTTAACTGTTGATCTGTACTTATACTGGAAGTCAGGACTTAAGGATATCAGTACATATGTTATCAGGAGATAATCGTCAGAAGATAGATATCAGAACTTAAGTGCTGAATGACAATCAGATAAGGACAGTAGCTGATTAAAGGAAAGAAGATCGAGATAAACATAAGAAGAGATATGCATGAAGAAGGAATTCCGTGAAGAATGGAATACTTGGAAGAAAAGATATCTGATTGATATATTTTAGGAAGCAGAATTATATTCCATATCAATTAGCGATTATCTTGTAACTATGTAGTATATAAACACATATATAGGGTTTACACTATAAGTGTTATCATTATTAGAGAAGATTATTCATTGTAACCCTAGCAGCTCTCGTGATATTTGTTCATCACTGAGAGATAACAGTGCCATACTGTAACAGATGAAGACAATATGAAGACAATATATCTAACAATCTCCCCCAACTTGTAAATTAGCATAATATACAAGTTTAACAGATATTTGATGATGTCAAAAACATTAAGTACAAATGCATGAGAATTTAACTAGATAACTACAACTTACAGTCCTTAAAGCTTTACCAACTTTAACTTCTGATAACAACTTCAGTCTGTATACATATCAGAATTTGAGCAGTTGTAGATCTTGACTTGGCTTCACTTTCTGATCTCTTTGATGTCAGGAGTTGTTCTGAGATAGTTCTTTAACAAACATCTCTCAGCAAATCTGAGTTCATTAATCATCCTCCTTTTCCATCTTTGAGCTCTGCAGTATCTTCATGATAAGTGGATTTTATATCCACTTGGAATACTTTATTACAAGCTTAAATTGGTGTTTTGGACTCAGGTTGTTGGTATTTTGATGTCTTTTTGTGTTATTGCATTTCAGGTATCAGTTAAATGAAGAAAAGAGATTTTAAAGGAAATATGATGAAAAGTGATCAGATTTGGAATCCAAAACCATTTTCAAGTTGTAGAGAATCTCAATAGCTTCGCGTGGGCAGTTGAATCGCCTAATTCTGACGAGTAGAACTCAAGTTATGGCCAAAACAAGATTCATCAGAATATTTTACCAGTGAGTAGCTGAGCGCCCGCTCAGTCGCCCGCTCAGCAGAGCTGAGCAGCCGCTCAGAGAGCTGAGCGCCCGCTCAGAGAGCTGAGCGCCCGCTCAGGAGAGCTGAGCGGCCGCTTAGGGCGCGGCTGGTCGCTGATTTCGCTGAAAAAGCCTTTTTTGAGTGGAATTTGACGATTTTAAGGGCCCAGGTCCACTAGGGGCATATATATACTTAAAAAAAAGGGTTTTCATCATCCGGGAAGATTGGGATACCAAGGAGAAGGCCTAGAAGCACAGAACAACTCCGAAAAAGAAGATCTTGTTTTCAACTTGTGATTCTTTGAATTAGTTGTAACTTTGGATGCTCATTTTCGTTCTTGTTGAACCTAGATCTCGTTTATTCATACTTTGATTATTATTTAGTTTATTAAGACCTTGTTTATACCATGCTTTCATTGGAACCCATGGTGACGATGAGTTCGATTATGGGCTAATCGTTGTCATGGGGTTCTAGCGGATTTACTTATGAATTTCAATAATTAATTTGTTTCGATATCTTGGTGTATGATGATTGTATGATATCCTAGTATTGGTTGTGCTTATTCATCTTATGTGTGTAGCTAACATATAAGATAGCGTGTTAATCTCTATTGAAGCGACAGTGAATATAGAGGTTTAGAACTTGCCATGCTAGCATAGGTTCATGTATGTGTATGCATGATTTGTAGGTAACTCTAACCGTTTGACTTGCCCTATGTAATCATGATAGATAACTTGTTCTTAAATCGTTATGTTGTCAAATTCTATAGACATATAGGGTCTCAATATAATTGGTGCCTATTCAGCTTCTATCTCTTTTGTGGATGTCTGGTAGAATGGTACTCGTGCAACGAAAGTTGGCGTTTATCAGTTTCGTGTTATCTGATTAGTGTCATCACAATCACATGCTAAGGTTAAGAACGAAAAGGCTATTGAATGAAGTATTTAATGAAGTTAGAATACCATGTTTGTCATATATAGTAATTCAACCTCAATTATCTTAGTTAATGTTATTTAGTATAATCTCTTAGTTTAATAAAAACCCAATTTGTTATTTGTCTTAGCATTGAGTGATAACCATACATTGTTGCATAGGTGCATAAATTGAACTTAACCTAAACCAGTCTCTGTGGGAACGAATCTGATATATATCTTATACTACTTACGAACGCGTATACTTGCGTGAATATTAGCGCGTGTTTTTGCCCTAACAAGTTTTTGGCGCCGCTGCCGGGGACTCGGTGTTAATTTTTAGTTTATGTGCTTGTCATCAGTGGTCGTTAAAGTTCACTGATTCGGATTCTTTTACTTTCACAGTTTATTTGTTTGTGTTTCAGGTACTCATTACAATGGGAGATTCAGCAGCACGAACGAAAGCCTTGTTGGATTTTTCTCAACCCAAGATCAATGACATTCAATCTAGCATTGTTCGGCCAGCTATCACAGCTAATACCTTTGAGATCAAGCCTGGCATAATTCAATGGGTGCAGAATTTAATCCAGTTTGGGGGTTCTCCAACTGAAGATCCTAATATGCACATTAGGGACTTTATTGAGATCTGCGACACCTTCAGGTTCAATGGTGTTTCCGAAGATGCTATTAAGCTGAGACTGTTTCCATTCTCTCTGAGGGACAAGGCTAAGAGCTGGTTACACTCTCTACCAGCTGGTTCGATTACTACTTGGGAGGATCTTGCTCAGAAATTCCTTACTAAATTCTTCCCTATGGCGAAGACAACTGCAATGAGGAACGCTATTACTCAATTTGTGCAGCAAATGGGAGAATCGCTAAGTGAAGCTTGGGAGTGCTACAAGGAGATGCTTAGGAAGTGTCCTCATCATGGAATTCCTGATTGGATGATCATCACTTGTTTTTACAATGGGTTGGGAGCACAGTCCAGACCCATGCTCGATGCAGCATCAGGCGGAGCATTATGGGCAAAGAGCTATGAGGAAGCTTATGATCTAATTGAACTGATGGCTGCTAATGAATATCAGTATCCAACCCAGAGATATCCACATGGCAAGGTAGCAAGAGTTCTTGAAGTGGATACAGCTACGTCTATCACTACTCAACTAAAGGCGTTGTCTATGAAGATCGATTCTCTGGCTAACTATGGTGTTAAGCAGATAATTAGTGTTTGTGAGCTGTGTGCAGGTTCGCATGCGACGGAACAATGCACTATATCTAGTGACTCAGCTCAGTTTGTGAGCAACTTTCAGAGATCGCAGCAACCAGTTCCAGACACTTATCATCCTGACAACTGGAATCATCCTAACTTCAGCTGGAACAACAATCAGAATGCGATGCAACAGCTATTCCAGCAGTTTGGAAATAAGCTGTTCAACCCTCCTGGTTTTCAGCAATAACTCCAACTTCAACAACAAACTCATGTTGCAGGTCTATCTTCGAATGAAAAATCTGAATTGGATTGAGGCTTATGTGCAAAAACCAGGCTCTTATATGCCAAAGCCAGGCTGTTTCTATCAAGACTCTGGAGAACCAAATAGGGCAAATTGCTAATGCCTTATTGAATCGACCACCAGGAACGCTTTCTAGTGATATAAAAGCCAATCCAGGAAATAGGGAAGTTGAAGAACAGGTGAACGCCATCACCTTAAGGTCTGGAAAGGTTGCAAGCCCCCAAATTCAGCAAGACGAAGAGCCTGAAAAGTCTCAAGTTCCAGAACCTGAAGTTTTAGCTGAAGAAGATGTGCAGAAGGAAGTAGAGGTGGAACCAAGGAAGACTACTGTGAAACACACTCCTCCTGAGGGTAATACAGGGGAGAAACAGATTTATCCTCCACCTCCTTTTCCTAGAAGGTTGCAGAAGAAAAAGCTGGATAAGCAGTTTGAGAAGTTTCTGGAGGTGTTCAAGAAACTTCATATCAACATACCTTTCGCTGAAGCTCTTGAACAGATGCCTAGCTATGCGAGGTTTATGAAAGGTATTCTCTCTCAGAAAGTGAAGCTCGATGACTTAGAGACCGTTGCTCTAACGGAGGAATGTAGTGCTGTGCTGCAACAGAAGTTGCCTCCGAAGCTTAAAGATCCTGAAAGCTTCACTATTCCTTGCACCATCGGAAACTTGTCGTTCGACAAGTGTTTATATGATTTAGGAGCTAGCATCAATCTGATGCCCTTATCTATCTTCAAGAAGCTTGGTCTGCCTGAGCCGAAACCAACATACATGTCATTGCAACTAGCTAACCGTTCCATCGCTTATCCACTAGGTATAGTGGAGGATGTCTTGGTCAAGGTGGATAAACTCTTCTTTCCTGCTGACTTTGTAATTCTTGATTTCGAGGAAGATAAGAAGATTCCCATTATCTTGGGAAGACCATTCTTGGCTACATGCTGAACTATGATCGATGTGCAAAAAGGAGAGCTTACGATGAAGGTTCATGATCAGAAGGTCACTTTCAATGTGTTTAAGGAAATAAAGTTACCCACAGCTAAAGAGGAGTGCTTTAAAGTAGAGCAAATTCAGGTTTTAAATGCACCTCCGTGGAAGAGGAAGTTGGATATGCCATTCGATTCTCTTGGGTTAGCAGAGCTGAAAATTTCTCAGGAGCGTTTTGAACCATTTACTCAAGAAGCTCCCATACTTGAGCTCAACCGACACCCAGATCACTTGAGTTATTCATTCTTAGGATCAAATAAATAGTTTAATAGCTTAAACGCTGGGTAATGAAAGAATTTGATAACAAAAGAATCAATATTTCAGGGTTTCAAAGATTTGGGCTCTCAAAGCATAGGATACAATGGTTGAATGTACAAGTAATTCAGTTCAGTGTTTGGGATTTTGTTTGCATGTATTTATGGAATAGTATCGTATACTTGAGGTTCGAGTTTGGGTTTACAATAATCAATGGCTTAGAAAGAATATGGTTCATGGCTCAAGAACAATAACTGAAATCAGGGTTTAGGTTTTCGTGCTTCAAAGCACTTGCAATGTCAACAAGACTATCAAGAATTATAATGTCTCGAGAAAGTTCAGAACACTTGCCTGGTATTAGCTTACTACTCTGCACTGACTTCCAATCACAATCGTCTTACTCTTCAACTATTTGTTTTCCTTTCCTACGTCTTGCCTTTTCTGCTCACATATCATAAGTATCTATCAATCATCAACTCATAGAGTTCTATTCAACACACACTTCTATCTACCCTTCGTTTTACCCAAATTCGATTAACGGATTGAAATCTATGCAATAACGAAGTAAACACCGAATATATACACCGATAATCAAACAACAGGTCACGTATAACACATAATACATCACGTAATCAATGACATATCATTTATAAAGAAGTCTCGGGTCATAAATATGCTTTCGGGTATTTAAAATAATTTTTAAAACATTTTTCGGAATTAAAACGGGTCGTCGGATCAATTTCGGGTTAATAAACAGGGTTCGGTTGACCAATTCTGGCTCCGAAACAATTTTAGAATAATTATCGAGCCTTAAAAATAATTTAGAATAATATTTTAAAGCTCGAAACTATTTTTCAGAATTTTTAAATCATTTTTAATAATTAAATCTAATTAAATAATTAATTAAAAATCAATTAATAATTAATTAAATCAATTAATCAATTAATTTTCAAATTAATTGACTAATTAATCAATTAAAAATTAACTGAAATTAATTAACTAATTAATTTAGATTTATTTGTGAATTAAAAATAATTTTCGGAATTAAAATAATAATTTTTAGAATTTTCAGAAATTAAAAACGAATTTTTATAATAAAAATAAATGGAAAATATGATTTTTAAACATTTTTAAAACAGGAATCCTATTTTTGCAAAGTCTGGAAACTTCAGGGACCTAACTGCATCGTTTTTAAAACTACAGGGGCCTGTTTGCAATTTTACCAACCCCGCCGTCAACTTCGCCGGAGTGTGGCCGGAGAACACGATTCCGGCCACCTCAGGCCGCCAAACTGTCCAGATCACAACTACACCTCACCAGGAACATATTCATGCAATCAAATCATTATAATCAATCATGTTTTGGCCGAAAATTGGCCAAGAACATCGCCGGTTTCCGGCGAACATCGAAAATATTCAAAACACAACTCCCTTCTCTACAGACCTCGTTGGTTCATGAAACTTATACGACTGGATTGCTAATTTCACAGAGAACACAACCCACTATAACACAACATCAATCTATCACAGAATAAGAAACCCCCAAATTTCAATTAAGAACATTCATACGGGTTATAAACCCTAATTTTAAAATTCGAAAATCAAACTCAAATTTGAACATGTTATTGAACTCCAAATCAGACGTATGACATATGAAAATCATCAGGAAAACAAGCTCTACAACATGCAATCATCAAATCATACAAACAATCATCCGAACAAAAATTCATATTTTTAATAAAATAAATTCGAAAATAAATAAATTTTTAGAAATTAAACCTTTGATTCTGCAGTGAAACAAAGCTCAGAATCTGATAGAACACCTCAAATCCTTCGTTTTGGTTACTCAAGCTTTAAAAACAGAGATCGGTAACGCCTTCGTTTTGCTGTTTGATTCTTAGAACAGTTTATGAATATAAGATTTTTCTCTGTAAAATTATATAATTATCTGTCTGCAATTGATTTTTATACGAAATAAAATACGGTAAAAGGCTATTTATAATTACGGAAAATTAGTATCCCGTTGGATCATTCCGGATATAAAATGGTACGTTTATTTATAAAAACTGATCCAAACGGTATCGATTTTCGGGATAATTATCCAAATCAGTACAGCTTGTACTGCGGTCTTGGTCTCAGCACCCAGTTACACGTACTACGAAGTGATAATTGGGATAGTTTAATAAAAAGCTCCCGTTTATCGAAAATACGGGTTTTATTAATATACCGAAACAAATATTGTATCGAAAATGTTGTGCCGGGACCCGCGCAGGACAAACCGTACGCCGGATCGAAAAAGTCGAAACATGGAAAATGGTCGGAATATTACAATTAGGTTAGGAAGGAGTTCTAGGAAGAGTTTCGGGTTCCAAAAACGTAACAACGGTTGACGTCAGTTGGTTCCCGTTTTTATAAAATAAATTTTAATTACCCAGAAAAAGATTTTAAAAATTTCATATGATTCTTATAAATCTATAAATCAACATAAAAATAATTAGGAAGATATGACAATTATCTATATTTTATTTTGGACATATAAAAATTAAAATACTCAATTAATATTATTTTTCAATATTCAAGTACATATATCACTTAACAATTAACTCACAAAATAGATACTGAACACACATAATAATTATTTAATATCGAAAATAATTACACGATATATCCCGGATATTACATCCTTCCCCCCTTAAAAGGATTCTGTCCTCAGAATCTCCTAAGAAAACAAATGAGGATACTTTTCTCTCATATCACTTTCTAACTCCCAGGTTGACTCTTCAACCTTTGGGTTTCTCCACAATACTCTTACTAACTTTATCACTTTATTCCTCAATACTTTCTCTTTTTCCTCTAAAATCTCTATTGGATTCTCTACATATGATAAATCTGCCTGAAGCTCTATTGGCTCATATTCTATTACATGCCTGGAGTCTGGATTATATTTCTTGAGCATCGATACATGAAAAACATTGTGAATGTGCCCCATGTGCGGAGGTAACGCCAATTCGTAAGCGACTTTGCCAACGCTCTTTAGGATCTCAAAAGGTCCGACATATCTTGGGCTTAGCTTCCCTTTCTTCCCAAACCTCGTTAGTCCTTTCCACGGTGATACTTTTAATAATACCAAGCTCCCTTCTTCAAATTCCATGTCTTTCCTTGACTGGTCTGCATATCTCCTCTGACGATTTTGTGCGGCTATTAATCTCTTCTGGATAATTTCAACAACTTCCTTTGTCTGTTGCACCAATTCAGGTCCGAGTATTTTGCGTTCTCCTACTTCGTTCCAATATAATGGAGATCTACATTGCGTCCATAAAGGGCTTCATAAGGTGGCATTCCAATGCTGGCATGATAACTGTTGTTGTAAGCAAACTCTACCAGGGGTAAATGTTCGTCCCAACTTCCTTTGAAATCAATAGCACAAACACGTAACATATCCTCGATTGTCTGGATCGTTCTTTCACTTTGGCCATCCGTTTGGGGGTGATAAGCTGTACTCATATTCAGTCTTGTTCCCAAATATTCTTGAAAACTCTTCCAGAATCTTGAATTAAACCTTGGATCTCGATCAGATACGATAGACACTGGAACTCCATGACAAACTACAATTTCTTTTAGGTACAAATGGACCAACTTGTCGAGCGAAAATCTTTCATTTATAGGCAGAAAATGAGCTGACTTGGTAAGTCTATCCACTATAACCCAAATGGCATCATGATTAGCTCTTGTCCTTGGTAATCCAACTATGAAATCCATGGTAATATGTTCCCACTTCCACTCTGGAATCTCCAATGGCTGTAGCAATCCGCTTGGTCTTTGATGCTCTGCTTTAACTCTCTGACAAGTATAACATTTACTAACCCATTCCGCAATTTCCCTCTTCATATCTGGCCACCAATAATTTTTCTTTAAATCTATGTACATTTTGGTACTCCCTGGATGGATGGAATATCTTGAACTATGTGCTTCTTGTAAAATTTCATTCTTTAACTCCGTCACTGGTGGAATCCAGATTCTAGATGAAAATCTCAAAATGCCTTGATCATCCTTCTGCGTACATAATTCTTCACCTATCAAACGATTTATATCTTGATCCATTACATCTTTCTGACATTTCTTTATTTTCTCCAACAACTCCGGCTGGAAAGTCATACTGTACACTTTCGCTTTCTCAGGCTCGCAAACTCTAATTTCCAATTCCAATTTCTGAAATTCCTTATATATATCTTCAGGTACTGATAATTCATTTAACTTTTCCTTCCGACTTAATGCGTCTGCCACCACATTCGCCTTATCGGGATGATAATTAATCGAGCAATCATAATCCTTGATCAATTCTAACCATCTCCTTTGCCTCATATTAAGTTCCTTCTGGGTAAATATATATTTCAAACTTTTGTGATCCGTGAAAATCTCACACTTTTCTCCATACAAATAATGTCTCCAAATCTTCAAAGCAAAAACTATAGCTGCTAGCTCCAAGTCATGAGTAGGATACTTTTGTTCGTGTGGTTTCAATTGCCTTGACGCATACGCAATCACCTTGTCGTGCTGCATAAGAACACATCCTAATCCTTTGTAGGAAGCATCGCTATAAATTACGAAATTCCCTTGATTGTCTGGAAGTGACAAAACAGGTGTTGTGATTAATCTCCGCTTCAATTCCTGAAAACTTTCTTCGCACTTGTCATTCCATATAAACTTTTCATTCTTTCGTGTAAGCTTTGTTAATGCTGTGGCAATCCTTGAGAAATTCTGAACGAATCGTCGATAATATCCTGCCAATCCCAAGAAACTTCTTACCTCAGTGGGTGTTCTCGGTCTTTCCCAATTCGTAATTGCCTCGATCTTTGCTGGGTCCACTTTGATCCCTTCGTTACTGACTATGTGTCCTAAGAACTGAACTTCTTGTAGCCAAAACTCACACTTCGACAATTTAGCATATAACTTCTTTTTCCTTAAAATCTTCAAAGTTGTCCTTAAATGTTCCGCATGATCCTCCTCCGTCTTTGAATAGATCAAAATATCGTCTATAAATACTATAACGAACTTGTCCAAATATTCCTTGAAAATTATGTTCATCAGGTCCATAAACGCTGCTGGGGCGTTGGTCAATCCAAAAGACATCACTAAAAAGTCGTAATGTCCATACCTTGTTCTGAAAGCTGACTTTGGTATATCTTCTGGCTCAATCTTTAGTTGATGATATCCCGATCTTAAATCAATTTTGGAGAAGTACTTGGCTCCCTTCAATTGGTCAAACAGATCATCGATTCTGGGTAACGGATACTTGTTCTTGATTGTCAGCTTGTTGAGTTCCCTATAGTCAATGCACAGTCTCATGCTTCCATCTTTCTTCTTGACAAATAATACCAGGGCTCCCCACGGGGATACGCTGGGTTTGATTACTCGTTTTTCTAACAATTCCTGCAATTGCTTTGCTAGCTCTTTCATCTCAACAGGCGCCATTCTGTACGGGGCTTTGGATACTGGTTCTGTTCCAGGTGCTAAGTCGATCGCAAATTCAATTTCTCTATCTGGAGGAAGTCCTGGCAATTCGTCGGGAAATACGTCTGGAAATTCATTCACTACTGGGATATCTTCAAGTTTTGCTGGCTCCTGACTTTTGTCAATCACGTATGCTATGAAATGCTCGCATCCTTGCCGTAGTAACTTCTTGGCTTGAATCATCGTTAAGAACTTCTTTACCTGCTTCTGTCCCTTGAACGTTACTATTCTTTCGTCTGGCATTTTCACCATTACTTTCTTATTTCGACAATCTATCTGAGCATCATGCTTAGATAACCAATCCATCCCTAATATCACATCAAATTCTCCTAACTTAAATGGTATCAAATCTACACAAAACTTACTACCAAAAATCTCAACCTCACAATTCTCACAAACTTGATTCACAGCTACACGTTCTTGATTTGCTAATTCCTCAGTCATTATTTCATTTAAGCACTCAACTGGACAGTTTAATTTACTAACAAAATCTTGTGAAACAAACGATCGAGTTGCTCCCGAGTCTATTAACACTTTGGCACGTAAAGAATTCACGTTAAGCGTACCTGCCACGACATCCGTATCCTGGATCGCATCCTTCATCGACATGTCAAAAACTCTAGCCCTTGAAGTCTCATTCACTGTTGGGGTAGATCCCATAATCCTCAATGCATTACTGACTGGGGCTGGTGTCTTATAATCCCTGGCCATATGTCCTGGCTTCCCACATTTAAAGCATGTAAATCCAATGACTGGAACCTTCACTGCTGGATTACGGATAGGCTGATCCTTATTTGCTGGCTGATTTCGGCACTCCCTCGAGTAGTGCCCTTTCTGGTTGCATTTAAAACATACCACATTCAACTTGTTACAAACTCCTCCATGCTTCTTTCCACATACTTGACAATCTGGAAAAGTTAATCTCAACTGATTCAGCGGATTCACATTAGCTGGACGATTGCCCTGGCCTCCGTCTCCTGCATTTTGTCTCCTGAAATTAAAATTTCTCCCTGGCTGAAACTTGCCCTTCTTAAAATTTGGAAACTCCCCTGCTTGTGACTGACCCTCACTTCCCTCAACTTTCCTTTTCTTGCTTTCCTTATCTTTCTGGAACATCTCACTCTCTGTCTCTGCGATCATAGCTTTCTGTACAACCCCGGCGTAGGTATCCAATTCAAAAATAGCTACTTTCCCCCTGATCCATGGCTTCAAGCCTTGCTGGAATCTCTTAGCTTTCTTTCTATCAGTATCAACATACGACGGCACATACCTTGACAATTCCTCAAACTTCCCTTCATAATCTGTTACCGACATATTCCCTTGCTTTAACTCTAAAAACTTCAGCTCCATTTGATCCTGAACAAACTGAGGAAAATACTTTTCTAAAAACAATTCCTTGAACCTTTCCCAACTAATAACATCTGTGCCTTCCAATGTCTTCACCATTTCCCACCAATAGGTGGCCTCATTCTTCAGATAGTAACTTGCAAACTCAACCTTCTGTTCCTCTTTCACTTTTACTAAGGCAAATGCCTTTTCTATTTCCTTTAACCAAATATTTGCTTCAATTGGCTCTAAAGAACCCTTGAATTCTGGTGGGTGTATTGCCTGAAAAGTTTTGAAAGTTACCTGGGGATTGGTCTGTCTCTGCTGTTGTTGTGCCAGGTGAACTGTTTGTTGGGCCAAGATTTGAAGAATCTGGGCTATTGCTGGGTCCATGGGTCCTGGGTTCACATTCTGGTTTGTATCATCTTGGTTGTTATTGTTGTTGTTGTTGGTTTCTTCATTCTGGGTGTTGGTGCAGGTATTTCTTTTGGGAGGCATTTTCTGTAAAGAATCAATCAATTTATTTAGCTTTTGAATCAAATATTTGCATAAAAGAAAAGTTTTGGAAAACAAGAATATCTCTTTTTGAAAACAGTTGTAACTAAGTAAATTGCATGCTTCTTTATAGAATATAAATAGTTAGAGAAAACAGGGTACATGGTATCACAGGGTATACTGGTGCCATAAATAAGGTAAAGTAAAACAGGTGCAATAAAATAAATGACAGTGTTGGAAAGGAAAAGGTACTGATATATAGATCAAAAGTTTTAGGTAGTACAAGCGTAAAGACGCTTCAAAAGTAAAAGCAGAAAGGGTACAACAACCTACTCACTAGTCAGCATCGCTAGTCTATAAATACAACTCAAAAGTCTTCTGATACACACTACACACTACTGTCCATACTACATAACCATACAACACTACTCAACATCTTCATCTCAAAATCTCTAACTCAGCTCCAAGGAAACTCTGGTCCTGCTAGCCTCTCAAAGTCCTCCATCACCTCAGTAGCCCAGCCCAGCAGTGTATCAGGGCCCCTGCCAGGTAGTGTAGCTCCATGTAACCTAGCCTCAAGAACCCTCCGGGTCACATGAATCTCCTCTCGAAGCTCCCTCACACCACGATTAACATCTGTAGTCCTGATGATATGCTGTAACTCTCTAATCTGAGCCAACAAGGAATCACGCTCCAATAGAAGAGCCTCATACCGGTAATAAGGAACTGGGGGCAATGTAGACTGGAATGGGGCACTCGCTACTAAATGCCCAGTGGAATCTGAATCAGCTGGTAGGGGTCCTCTGACAGGTGGCCTCATGCCTGGAGGTGGAATAGCCTGCAGTGGCACGGGCTGCAACACCGGTGGAGGTAGAATAGCCAATGCTGGTGGAATCACAGGACGTGGATCTGATGCTGGTGCTCCAACTGAAGGCTCTGAGTGATCAGCTGATACGGGAATAAAAGAATCGGCCATCTCTGCTATCTGAAATCATATCGCAATATAAGAATCTCGTTCCATAACGCAAACTATACTAATACCTGATATACCGAAGCACTCAACCTCTCAACGTTCTCTCATCCTATGCCTTACTTCTAATCTTAACCCTCTACCCATTCCCGTTATCCTAGGCTTGTGTTAGTGACTTATAACCTGTAGCTCTGATACCAAACCTGTGGCGCCCTCCAAACCCGGGTCAGAAGTTTGGGGTCAACACACACATCTTAATTATAACCTGCTTATAACAATAATAAAGATAATAATAATATATGCAGTGACCCTACTTATCAACTACCACAGACCACAACAGGTTAAAGTATGCACACAAGCCAAACACACTAATATATTATAAACCGTTCAAATCCCAACTATTTCAAACTCACACTGAGTATCAAACATTAATACAAACTTTTACAAACTTAAATTATCCCAAAAGAAGCCTACTAGCTCAGCTTCCTCAACCTGAACCCCTAGCTCTCGCGCTGGACTGGGGATCCTCGCTACCAACTGGTTCCTTTTTAACTGGAAAGAATATAAACAACATCGCACAAATGAGCTAACTAGCTCAGCAAGTCAAAATGACAAAACTGAGAATAATGATCATCAGGTGACTATGATTATGATATCAAGTGAACATTGGATTATGATTTAGAATTGGATATTATACTTTTAATTTAAAAGCCAAGGTTAGGCTGCTGATCAGTCACGCACTAACCCCGAGCAAGGCACACAGCATTGCTCTAACTACTGGATCCAAGGCACACATTGGCCTAACTTGACCATTATATGGTCTGACCACGAATCTGGTCCACAATTTTATAAAAACAATCCAATTCTAACATAATAACAGAATATGCAATAATAAACAATAACCAAAATCACTAACAACAATGAGTGTTTAACAATGAAAGGTTTTCAATCTTTGTAAGGATCAAATAAATAGTTTAATAGCTTAAACGCTGGGTAATGAAAGAATTTGATAACAAAAGAATCAATATTTCAGGGTTTCAAAGATTTGGGCTCTCAAAGCATAGGATACAATGGTTGAATGTACAAGTAATTCAGTTCAGTGTTTGGGATTTTGTTTGCATGTATTTATGGAATAGTATCGTATACTTGAGGTTCGAGTTTGGGTTTACAATAATCAATGGCTTAGAAAGAATATGGTTCATGGCTCAAGAACAATAACTGAAATCAGGGTTTAGGTTTCCGTGCTTCAAAGCACTTGCAATGTCAACAAGACTATCAAGAATTACAATGTCTCGAGAAAGTTCAGAACACTTGCCTGGTATTAGCTTACTACTCTGCACTGACTTCCAATCACAACCGCCTTACTCTTCAACTATCTGTTTTCCTTTCCTACGTCTTGCCTTTTCTGCTCACATATCATAAGTATCTATCAATCATCAACTCATAGAGTTCTATTCAACACACACTTCTATCTACCCTTCGTTTTACCCAAATTCGATTAACGGATTGAAATCTATGCAATAACGAAGTAAACACCGAATATATAGACCGATAATCAAACAACAGGTCACGTATAACACATAATACATCACGTAATCAATGACATATCATTTATAAAGAAGTCTCGGGTCATAAATGTGCTTTCGGGTATTTAAAATAATTTTTAAAACATTTTTCGGAATTAAAACGGGTCGTTGGATCAATTTCGGGTTAATAAACAGGGTTCGGTTGACCAATTATGGCTCCGAAACAATTTTAGAATAATTATCGAGCCTTGAAAATAATTTAGAATAATATTTTAAAGCTCGAAACTATTTTTCAGAATTTTTAAATCATTTTTAATAATTAAATCTAATTAAATAATTAATTAAAAATCAATTAATAATTAATTAAATCAATTAATCAATTAATTTTCGAATTAATTGACTAATTAATCAATTAAAAATTAACTGAAATTAATTAACTAATTAATTCAGATTTATTTGTGAATTAAAAATAATTTTCGGAATTAAAATAATAATTTTTAGAATTTTCAGAAATTAAAAATGAATTTTTATAATAAAAATAAATGGAAAATATGATTTTTAAACATTTTTAAAACAGGAATCCTATTTTTGCAATGTCTGGAAACTTCAGGGACCTAACTGCATCGTTTTTAAAACTACAGGGGCCTGTTTGCAATTTTACCAACCCCGCCGTCAACTTCGCCGGAGTGTGGCCGGAGAACACGATTCCGGCCACCTCAGGCCGCCAAACTGTCCAGATCACAACTACACCTCACCAGGAACATATTCATGCAATCAAATCATTATAATCATTCATGTTTTGGCCGAAAATTGGCCAAGAACATCGCCGGTTTCCGGCGAACATCGAAAATATTCAAAACACAACTCCCTTCTCTACAGACCTCGTTGGTTCATGAAACTTATACGACTGGATTGCTAATTTCACAGAGAACACAACCCACTATAACACAACATCAATCTATCACAGAATAAGAAACCCCCAAATTTCAATTAAGAACATTCATACGGGTTATAAACCCTAATTTTAAAATTCGAAAATCAAACTCAAATTTGAACATGTTATTGAACTCCAAATCAGACGTATGACATATGAAAATCATCAGGAAAACAAGCTCTACAACATGCAATCATCAAATCATACAAACAATCATCCGAACAAAAATTCATATTTTTAATAAAATAAATTCGAAAATAAATAAATTTTTAGAAATTAAACCTTTGATTCTGCAGTGAAACAAAGCTCAGAATCTGATAGAACACCTCAAATCCTTCGTTTTGGTTACTCAAGCTTTAAAAACAGAGATCGGTAACGCCTTCGTTTTGCTGTTTGATTCTTAGAACAGTTTATGAATATAAGATTTTTCTCTGTAAAATTATATAATTATCTGTCTGCAATTGATTTTTATACGAAATAAAATACGGTAAAAGGCTATTTATAATTACGGAAAATTAGTATCCCGTTGGATCATTCCGGATATAAAATGGTACGTTTATTTATAAAAACTGATCCAAACGGTATCGGTTTTCGGGATAATTATCCAAATCAGTACAGCTTGTACTGCGGTCTTGGTCTCAGCACCCAGTTACACGTACTACGAAGTGATAATTGGGATAGTTTAATAAAAAGCTCCCGTTTATCGAAAATACGGGTTTTATTAATATACCGAAACAAATATTGTATCGAAAATGTTGTGCCGGGACCCGCGCAGGACAAACCGTACGCCGGATCGAAAAAGTCGAAACATGGAAAATGCTCGGAATATTACAATTAGGTTAGGAAGGAGTTCTCGGAAGAGTTTCGGGTTCCAAAAACGTAACAACGGTTGACGTCGGTTGGTTCCCGTTTTTATAAAATAAATTTTAATTACCCGGAAAAAGATTTTAAAAATTTCATATGATTCTTATAAATCTATAAATCAACATAAAAATAATTAGGAAGATATGACAATTATCTATATTTTATTTTGGACATATAAAAATTAAAATACTCAATTAATATTATTTTTGAATATTCAAGTACATATATCACTTAACAATTAACTCACAAAATAGATACTGAACACACATAATAATTATTTAATATCGAAAATAATTACACGATATATCCCGGATATTACAATAGGTTCATGTATGTGTATGCATGATTCGTAGGTAACTCTAACCGTTTGACTTGCCCTATGTAATCATGATAGATAACTTGTTCTTAAACCGTTATGTTGTCAAATTCTATAGACATATAGGGTCTCAATATAATTGGTGCCTATTCAGCTTCTATCTCTTTTGTGGATGTCTGGTAGAATGGTACTCGTGCAACAAAAGTTGGCGTTTATCAGTTTCGTGTTATCTGATTAGTGTCATCACAATCACATGCTAAGGTTAAGAACGAAAAGACTATTGAATGAAGTATTTGATGAAGTTAGAATCCCATGTTTATCATATATAGTAATTCAACCTCAATTCTCTTAGTTAATATTATTTAGTATAATCTCTTAGTTTAATAAAAACCCAATTTGTTATTTGTCTTAGCATTGAGCGATAACCATACATTGTTGCATAGGTGCATAAATTGAACTTAACCTAAACCAGTCTCTGGGGGAACGAATCTGATTTATATCTTATACTACTTGCGAACGCGTATACTTGCGTGAATATTAGCGCGTGTTTTTTCCCTAACACTTCACCAGTTTGGAAGATAGCATATCTGAGATCATTAATTTTTGCTTTTCTCAACTCCTGATATAGTCTTATGATATGGGCTTTGTCAGACTCTAGATTGAATTCAAGTCCCTTAATACTAAGATATGTTCTGGTCGTTGCAGTATTAGGCTTCATATCAATAATATCACCCTTGTGATCTCTGTACTTGGGACAGTATGTGCTGTCAGACTTTACAAAATAAAGCCTTTTCTGTCTCTGAATTTGAGTCTTCAAATAGTTTGCAGCACTTTCTGTTATATTGTCATCACTTGAAGTAAGAATAAAACATGTTCTAGTTCCTCAAAATACTTCAGTGGTATAACATTTTCCCTTATATGGTAAACCCTTCCATCTGTCATGAAATATAACAAGATGTGTTCTTTCAAGAAGGTATGGTAGACCATCTGTACAGATTCTAGTTGATTCAATCTTTCAGGAGTTGCTCCAATACCTGGTTCACTTAAGGAAGTTGGATCATTGGTTGTGTTCTGCATTCTTCTTTCATCAGCACTACCAATCCAGATTTATCTCTTGCTTCCTTTCCAGTAACCACTCTTGCTTCAAAACCACTTACTGCAGTCTTCAAAGTTTGAGTCTGTTTGGCTTTAGTGAATCCTGGTAGGAGTAACTTTGAGAATTTAACATGAGCAATGTCAGAGGTTTCCTTTGACTTATCTTCTGATATCAAGTCAACTTGAGCTATGTCAGAGGTTGCTTGCTTCATTGTTATATCAGAACTAATTATATCTTGACTCTGAACAACTTGAGCCATGTCAGAGGTTGTTTTAGAAATCTTCCTTGAAGTCAGAGTAAGATCAGCATCTTCAACAAAAATTTCTTCATCCATAGGAGGCACATAAACCTTTACAGGTTCACCAACTTTTTCTTTTCCCTTGGACCTTGGATCTATCTACAATTGTGATTTGGCCTTTGTTGCCACATGATTTGTCCTTTATTTTATCACAATGCCTTTAGCCGTAGGAAGTTTCTTTTTAACAACAAAAGCTTCAGATTTAGAGTTGACCTTTTCTAACTTAAGTCTAGCTTCTTCTTCTATTAGACTCTCAAAGTCCATTCCTGGATTTTCTTTCAGAAATAACTGTCTTGAAATTTCTTCATCAAGATCCAAAAGTTCATCAGAACTTATCCTTTTACCAGTATCAGAAGTTATTCTTCTCCCAGTATCAGAACTTGTTCTATGACTTGTAGTTCCAGCTCTACTTGATGAGAGACCTCCACCTTGACCACGACCTCCACCCATTCCAGAGTTTCCCGGGTCATTACCATCATCCTTTTTCTTCAGTGTCTTATCAGGTTTGCATTTGGACTTAATTACTTTCTCCCCCTTTTTGGCATCAGCAGGTAAAAGAAGAGAGAGAAGCAATTCCACTGAGGATTGGATCTCATTGAGTTGAGATTGCTGAGAAGCTTGATTTTTCAAAATTTCATCAATCTGAGACTATTGTTTCTCTTGGGTTTTCTCAATGCTGGTAATTTGGTCAAAGGAAGGTTTGAAAAACCTTTTCTTGTCCAGCTTGACAAGTGTATCTTGCTGCATTAAAGATTCTTGAATCTTGTCCACTTTGGCCTGAGTTACAGACTGTTGACCTTGAAGGTGCCTTGTAGTAAGTGCAGTAACTCTTAGCTGTGTCTTGAAATCTTTATTGACTAACAACTCATCAGCTTTTGCCAAATGATCAGCAAAAATCTTTTTTGTAGGAACAAAGGTAACTGAGTTCCACTCCTTAGTCCACTCCTGTCTTCTAGGAGTTTCACTCCAAGGTACTGGTGCTTCCCCTGTAACAAACTTTTGGACTATTTCAGCCTTTAAAGGAGCTTGCAGAGGTGCATGTCCAGAAGGACCAGCTGCATCAGCATCTACATTTGTAGCAGCATTACTAGTAGCATCAACATTTTCAGCATCAGAACTTACAGAGTCAACAACTTCAGCATCTTCTGTTACAAGAACAGTATGAGAAGCTATGGAGGCTTCCACATCATCCTCTAAGGGCTGATCTCCAACTAAGTTCTGATCAACATCCATATTCTGATGCTCACCTAAAATATGATCTTCAGTATCTAGATGCAGAGAAGGTGTTATAGGCAATTCTGGATGAAAATCAGCATCAGGAATTGGTGTTGTTGGTGGAGTGACTTGAGTTGTTGGAGCTTCTAGATGCAAAACTTGAGGCACTTCCAAGTTATGACTGTCAATTTCATCACTTGTCCCCTGGGTATCAGCATTTATTGGAGATACTGGAGGTGTAGGAATGTGAGTGGATTCTGGCTCATGTAGTGGTGAGTGATGAGTAGCATGAGGATCTGAATCAACACTAGGAGAATTGTGAGCTCCAACAGGGTCTTGTGAGATCAGAGATTCCTGATCCCCTTCCTTAGCTGCTGCTTCCATTCCTTTACCAGAATCTTCAGGCCTTTTTGCCAATGTTTTGAATCTTTTAGCTTTTAAGGTGACTGTAGGAGCTTTATCATCAGAATTATGCTTTCTAAGCCTTTTTAGAGGCCTAGAACTCCCAATATCATCATCCTTCTGAGAAGAGACCTTCTCAGCTTCTTGAACAACAGGTTCTGATACAGGAACCTGTTCCTCAACATCTGATTCATCTCGCAGAATAAATCTCCTTCTCTTCTGTTGAGTCTGAGGTACTTTCTTAGTCCTCTTAGATTTGGAAGATGAAGGCTGCACTGTAGGGTCTGATGGTTGAGGTTGAGAAGTTTGTGGTGGTTGAGTAGAGGTGGTAGTGCTGATGGATGAGGTTCAGATGGTTGAACATCAGGATATAATGCAGTATACTTAACATGATCGTAGGTTATTAAGGCTTGTTTGACAGATAAAGGAATTAAGAGGGGTCTTAACACAGCCTTCTTATTATCAGTAGATAATAAGTCAGTAAAAGCTCTTTTAGCTATTCTGAATGATAAAATTAATTCACCATAACCTTGGGGCTTATTATCACAACAGAAACTATAAATAAGCTGACAGAATCTAGCAAAATAAACAGTAGATCTATCTTCATTCGTTATGTCCCCAATAAAACCTAAGACAACACTTGCATAGTTAAAATCAGTTTGATTTATGAGAGCATACCCGATTTATTGGCTGAAAATGGGAATTGCATCAAAATTAGAACATTTGTTTGCAAAGGCTTTAGTTATGCAATCAAAGAAGAAACTCCATTCCCTCATAATGAAAGATCTCTTCAACTGGCCCAGCTTTGCCAATGTTCTTTCATATCCCAGACTGGCCATCATGTTTTTAAGAACTGGCTCGTCAACAGTAGAGTAAACACAGTTCTCAGGTAGCTGCAGTGCTTGTCGAACCGTAGACAACGTCACAACATACTCATCCTCCCCAGATGAAAAAATGATACTTGGGGACCCTTGAGCATCACCATCATCATACACACCGCTTCTCCAGAACTCCAGTACTTGAGTACCAGAAACTGCTTCGGGTTGAGTGTAACCATACCCAATATCAGAACTAGCAAGAAAGTCCTGAATGAAATGAAGTTCAGAGGGTGCTTCTGACTTGCTAAGAATAGCAGAGAAGTTATTGGGAACAAACGTTGCTCCATCGAAGATTATGTCCTTGGGTGCCATGAGAATTTGTGAGAAAGAAAGTTTCCTGTAAGGTGTTTGAGAAAATGTCTGTATGAAAAATCGTCAGTAGATGAGAGAAAATAGAAGTAAAGAGAGAGAGATAAAATGGGAAAGTAAATAAAAGATTTTACAATCTTTTCTCTCTTTTACTTATACACGGTAGAAAAAATAACCGTTGGGACACCCGTCAGACATGCAGCAATAAAAGATAATTAATGGGCACGTGTATTCAGTAATCATTACTTATCACATGCAGTTTTTCAAGGAAAAACCGTTCCACTTACCAAGTAATCCCATTAATCAAGGTAGTTCAGTTTTATTTTTAAAATTTAAAACTGTTCCCACTTAATAAATTTTTATCACTACGTGACCAATATTCTGTTAAAATATGACAAATGAGAGAATAACCAAAAATAAATCAAGTAAATAAATCATGCCACGTCAGAATCAGAACTTGATTTGTATCAGAGCTTGAAGGTCATCAGAATATGGTTAGTCTCAGGATTTAACATGTTATCAGAATATCAAACGACTCAGAGACAAAATCTTGCATAAATATAAAATTTCATTAATATATTTAGCAAATACATTTCATGAAATTCAAATTACATGCTGAAAAGTACAAGATTGTCCTAATCTACAAATCCTAACATCAACAGCTTTTGTCCTCAGCTAAGAAGCCAGACAAAGCTGACGGTGAAGAGAAACAGGGAGGAGGAGAAATTATTTCTTCTTCCTACTCTCAACAAAAAGAACAGCAAGACGAATAATATGCTCCTGCTGTCGGAGAGCTTCCAGCCGTTCCTGTTCCAGTCGCTCAAGATGGCGATGGTAGTCCATGTAGAAGAACAAGAGGTCTGTGAGGACCTCTTGGGGAACCAAGTCCCAAATTTCATCAGGAATGGCAGGAACATGCCATTCTGTAAACCTCATATTGACAGTGAATGTGTCATTGTTCAGAACTAAGTTGTAATGAACCATGGTTGTGATGAGTGAAAAAGAAATGAGTAGGAGAGTTTAAGAGAAAATGAGAGATGTGATGGCTGGAAAAAGGTGTTGGTTTATATAGCCAATAGAATGTCAAGAGACACAAGGAAAATTGAATGGTTATAGGTAGAAATAATTCTACCTCGTCTCCCAAGACTGATGAGAATAAAAACAGCCATTGAAAGTGTAAAACAGGATTTAATGCGCACATGAAACAAGTAAAAATTATTGTGCATAGACGTGTACCACTAACCCAAATTATATTGACTGTTAATATCTCACCCAAACATATTCTGATTTTAAATAAGACTGTTTCAGATTTTAACCACAAATAAGTCAAGTAAAGAATCAGAGTGTAATATCAGAACTTAGACTTATATCAGAGCTTAACAGTCATCAGAACATGATT